>NC_046368.1:969557-1269557 GCF_011125445.2 Fundulus heteroclitus
GGTTTTATTTGCATTAACTGTTAAACCAAATGTGTTATTCTTCGTTCCAATTTCTTGGTTCCTGAATTTGTTGAGTATAGAAGAAAAGCAAACAAATACCAAATGTTAGCGCAGTCACTTCAGTGACCCAACTTGCGTTGGGGCTTATGCAATCTTATTTACCACAAAGTATAAGCATGAAGTAGGTCTGATCACAAGTCTTCTCCATTAAGGAAAGTATATAGAGGCTCTTCCACTTCCATTTTTTCCCCCATTTATTTCACTCTGTGGACTGTCCTCCTGTTTGAACTTAACCTTTTAAAACCTTCCACATTATTTTCCATGTGAATTTTACTGATGAAATCCATGTGATAAAATCCTTAACTCATTTTTCAAAGTTAAAATTTGGGTGTTTTCAAAGGAGGTGCTTCCCGGAGTTTTTATGTCCAGATGTTTCCATTACGACTAGGAAGCTGTGATTTCTCTAATTTCTACACTTTTCTACCAACATTTCTTCATAAATGGCTCCCACATGCATATAAGAATATGTGACTATAATAAGAAAATGTTTTACTTTCTCTGCTTTCGGACTTCCAAGGTGCATGGAGAACATAAATGAATGTAAAATCTGTAAAATTTGTTTAGAAAGTTGGAATGTATTGTATCTTTTGTTGCAGAAACCAAATGTATCAGTATGCAGCAGAATAAAGGTTAAAAAAAAGAACTGCACCAGCTTAGCCCTCTAACACCAAATACATCATTTTTATGCCCTTTTTTCAGGGACATCAAGAAGTCAGTGTTTCCTAAACAATCCGATTTGATGACCACCTTTGGGAAATGCTGTTTAACTCTGCTTTAAGTTATACACATGGTATTTTTTGGATTGAAAAAAGAAATCACATGAATACCAAATCTGTCAATATCATTTATGAGGACTTTATAGCACCACCTGCTGCATTCTCTGTCATGTTTGTGGTCTTTTAAAATCATCCAAACAATAGAAAATAGTGTAACCATGTATTATTTATTGTATCCTGCTTTAAAATGGTTAACATACCCTGAATTACTTCTGAGTCTCTGATAAAAGTAGCAATAACCACCACGTTATCAACAAGATAACATGACCAGTTCGGACTCTATGACCTCACCGCCTCCTGTCTCCAAACGGAGAGCTCTGCCGGAGATGAGAGTTCAACATCTCCTGGAATGAGAAGTCTGTTTGTGCCAAATGTTCCCAGGAGCGTTTTTATTTTTTTAGCATGCTGCCACATGATGCCAGACTCCCTTGACAAGAGCAACTAATAATGCCTCTTTAACATTTACACCTAAATGCTGCCTTAAAACAAACATGAGATTTAATAGGAGCTGAGCAATGCATTATTGGTCTGACAAGTTAACAGTTAACAAATTTTTAAAGATATTAAATTACATCTCATATTAGAAGTAGGAGACAATTGTGTGCATTAGGATTGGAGTAAACTTAGATGATTTCTCTTGACTTAAATCTTGCATCAGTGAAGTCTTCCAGGTTCAGAAATATCACAGTAAACAGCGCACACTTGTGGCCAACTAGTGGAACTGTAACCCTAATGTGGGACTATTCTAACCAAGAAAATGACCAAGAATGTTACAGAAAGGCAATATTTATTTTATATCATGAACAGGGTACAGTTTTTTTTGTTTTTGTTGGGTTATTTTGTGGTGAAGGTGCTCTTTGTGATCAAAATACAGTTGTGTGTGTTAAACATATTAGCATGCATCCTTTTTTCATGTAACAGAGCTCCAACAACTCTTACAAAAATTACAAAAATCCATCCAATGGAATAAAAAAAAACAAAAAAAACTGGCAATTTGACAACAAAGTATCCTGAAACAAACTATAAGTTTAAATTTTGGAACTATAAAATATGAATCCTCCATTTTTTTGTTTTTTTTTTAGGCTTGTACTGTTACTCAGTATAACAGTGGTGCAGGAGTTAGAGAGTTCGTCCTGCAATTGGCAGGTTGCCGGTTCAATCCCCGTCTCAGTCGTTGTGTCCTTGGTGAGAGAGTCCGGTGGCACCGATGTTTGGCGGCCTCACCTCTGTCAGTCTGCACCGCTAACATGGCTCACCACCATCAGAGTGTGAATGACTGACTGACTAGTGTAAAGCGCTTTGGAGTTAGAGCGCTATACAAGTACAAGCCATTTACCGTTCTGTACCCACCATTAGATTGTTGATTGTCACTCATCAGAGCTAGCATCAACCTGCAGCAGTCAATCATTGGTGTATCATACAACCAAAACATTGCCACAATTTAACATCACAAAACAAATAATGGAATCTTTAGAAAGTATCAACTTCAATGAAGTTGTTGCTAGAACATTTCTAAAGTGTTTATTTTTCTTTTATTTTTTAGAAATTTTTAAATTAAGACTTTATCTTTACTGTTATCCAAACTTTGAGAGAATACCGAAAGTATCGCTGAAATGTCATCAACAAAGCACATAAAAACACTCTGAACATCCTTTTCTGGTGAGAAGGTGACTTGCAATCGTATTACGCATAGATATTAAATGCCTGCCTTTAATGATGTATTTGAACTGTTCTTTTTTTTTTTTTCCCCACCAGGATATAGTGATGATACAGCAAAACCACAACGCATAACAGAAACAAGAAATGGGTGCACAAGTTTAAATTTATTGTGGATTTTTTTTTTTCATTAGCACTAAAAGAAAAATAAACATAAAAGGGTCAATGAACACACACACACACCCATAGCTTGGGGTAAAATTACCCCAGCACATTGCACTATGACCACATGCTTGTTGTTGCCATCGAACAAAGCTTGTAAAATAATTCTGAATGGATATTTGACCACTCCTCCAGGCCAAATTTGAATTTAAGTTTTCCAGAAAGGTTCTTCCATGTGCTTTCAGTTTGACTGCTCTGCCCATTTCAAAACTAGCTTTGAACACCTTCCTGTTGGAAGACCCAACTCCATCCAAAGCTTTAGCTCAGAGAGAGCTGGAAATTCATCACAACTGGTGACTGGTGTCACTGTCCACACTGAGGACAGCTTGAAGATCACCACGGACAAAGAGATCCATGAGCCTCCTGCTCCAAAATCAACACCTTAAAGCCAGATGGATGTTTGGAGCAGCTCCCGTGAACAAGCCAAACCTTTCGGGATTCTGGAGAGACGTTTTACTGCCAGTAGAGACAGGATTGAGATGTTTGGGCACATTGACAAGAACCTGCTTGGTAAAGTCCGGGTGAAGTTTTTAAAGAAAATGATCTTAACTGACCAGCGTGGTAGTAGGCCACATGATTCTGTGGGTTTGTTGAGCAGCCAGTGGTGCTGATGTATTGTGCAAGCTAAATTAGACGTAACTCAAAATCTGTCTCAAATCAACACCTAGATAGAGCTGAAACAACAAATTGTATTAATTGATTATTGAAATAATAGTCAACTAATTTAGTAACTGCAAAATCAAAACCTGGAGTATACAGACTCCTAAACATTCCATTTGCTGAAAGAATGGCCCACTCAGAGCAAAAACTCAGTCAAAACTGTACAAAAATATTGAAATTTAAAATAAAAATCCTTCTTTGTCTGTAAATTTGCTTTATCCAGAACTCCTCAAGTGGCATAAATTCAGTTTCCCCTGGTTGAAATTCTGTTAAAATTTTTTTTTAATTTAAATAAATTTAAAAAAATCTTCTAAGTATCTTTTGCTAACTGATTATTAATCTATTAATCGAAAATCAATGAACTGATTAGCAAAATATGTGTTTGTCACAGCCCCAGTTATATTGCCCACTATTTCAAGTGGTTTTTTATATATATATATATATATATATATATATATATATATATATATATATATATATATATATATATATATATATACATACACAAAGGTGACGAGATTCTTGATTCTTACTAAGATGAACTCTTTTTAGATTAATCCCAAAAAAAATAAAAAAATAAAAATCACTAGAATATTCAATAGCTGCAGCCCTACATTTAAATAGTTGAAACTTTGTTTCTGGAAAGGTCTCAAACTCAAGCCTGCTGAAAATCTGTCGACTATATTTAAAAGCAGAATAAACGGCAGTAAACCAACCAACTGCAATAAACTTTTTCTGTTAGGCAGATGAATCAAATATTGAATGCGATTACTCCAGAAGGTTGTTGACGGCTACAGAAGAAGCATGTGGTTGAGGTGCAGATCCAGAGGGACATCTATACAAAAAAGCCTGTTTGTACAATTCAGTGTTAATAAACCTGTTTGTATGAGTATTTCACCCTGAAAAGAGCTCATTTCAAATGCATCCATAAAAGACCAAATTTATGACATTCCTTTTTTAATCACAAGTCTTTCGAAATTTCTCATCCAAGTTCTAGCTATTTGAGCGTGCTCCATGAGGTGCACAGTTGCACCATAAAGACATTTAATGTGCATAGTATGAGTCTTAAAAACCAACAGAGTTCAGAGAAACATGCAGGTACAAGTACAAAAAAGTCATTTCCCTTTTCTTATACATTCAACACATGAGTGCTGAACTAAAGCATATGGAAGCATTAAATGTTAGCATCAACACTGTTTTGTGTCTAGTTAATCTATGCCAACTAGACACACATTCAGTCACTTTATCTACAACATTAATGTTTTTGGAGAAAAAAAAAAGGTAAAGACCAGATGAAAAGGGGGGAAACCGGAAAAAAGAAGGTGAACATCTTGATTAGATTACGTTAGTATCTGAAATAAAACAGATAATAAATATAAATTATGTTGCAGAGTGACTGGGACCTGCATAGATTTGAAGAAAGTCTGCGTTGGCACTATGCTTCCCTCCCAACTTTGCCTCATCAGCCGGCTTTTCTAGCTCAACAATAAGTTTGACGACGTCTGTCAAATTTTTTTGCAAACTTACGCGACTGATTTACGCGGCCTCTTGTCTTTAAATAACATGAATCTAGCTAAATGAAACGAAGCTAAAACAAGGTGTGGGTTTTGACTTGAGGTTCTGTTGTCATCAAGTAAATCATAAAACATGCTTCAGGAACGTGTGAAACTCTGCCTCTGCAGCACAATGAAACACCGTTTAAAGTATTTAAGGAAACAACGACTTTGCACCAACACATTCTGCTGTTCGCGCGTGCATTACAGGCAGACTTTTAATTTTCAGCTTGCTGCAGCTCACTGAGCTTTAAAATTGAGTGTAAACACCTAAAAACAGAAACTCTTCACTGAAATTAAGAGCTTTACCAGATATAAAGGTCCTTTTTTTTTCTCCCCCTATGCCCCTCCGTTTGCAGTAAATACAAATGTGGTTGTTCACACAGCACTATATTAACCACTTTAAATCATTTAAAGCTGTCTATGAGCAGTACACGTGAAACTCAAAGTGTGGGAATTGAGTAAGATAAATAGCTTGTAAAATAAATGCATGCATTCAATGAAGTAAACATGTTTTCACTTCCCTTTTTCCTTTTTTTTTTTGGTAAACTGTACATACTTAAATATATGTAACAAAACTGGACACTGCCACGCAAACAGGAGGTGTACTCCTGCCAAAGAGAAGGTCAGCTGTGATGGTGAAGATAACCTTCCCATTTTTTTTTTTCCTCAGCTCAGTAGACCTGAACGCTTTGTCAAGTAAAAACAAGGAGGGGAAACTAGAGATGAAACTACATTGAAAACCTGAAACTGGACCATTGAAGCCTGAGACGAGGCATGCTGAGACTATAAATGCATGCGGGACAGGAGGGCGGGAAGTGTAGGTTGAGTGGGGGGGAATAAAGGAGTCATTTCAATGTTTTACGGGGGTTAATCCCCTGGAAGGTTCACAGAGGACCGTCACAAACCCCAAAAGTATGCTGTACAAGAAGAGATGATCATCGTCACGAGATCGCCACCAAAGTGCTTCAGTTCATGAGTTAGTCCCTTCTTTTTAAAGTTCTTCACATCCAACGTAAAAGGTGACGTCCATAAGAGTTGACGGTCGGTTTAAAAGAGTAAAGGGGTGTCGTGTTGTGCAGTTACAGGCAGGAAGAGATCGGTGTGCATAAAACGCTGTTCGTATCAGGAAAGAGTCTCATCTTCTCCCACGTAGGGCAGGTCCATGCTTCTCACACCATCAGTGCCCTCTTGTTTCCTGAGTGACAACAACAGAGAATCAGCAACTCAACCAAGTAAGAAAGGAAATGATTTTAAAGCCCTGTTCAGGAAATTTAAGGCTACTTAATGCAATCCTGAGCTAACGCTGTAGTTATGCTGCTATAAGCTGCTGGAGGACATCAGGGTCTATTTTTCTCACTCTGCTGAATTCTTCTACTGTTCAGGCGTTCTGTTAGCTGTGACATCATCCAAGAGGGCAGGTCATCTGCTATTACCATGTAATATAGAAAGGATTCCTGCATCAATGTGTGCTTCTCTGCTTTTGTGTCTCTGTCTTCTCTAACCCCCAGTCAGTCGAGGCAGATGACCGTTCACACTGAGCCTGGTTCTGCTGGAGGTTTTCCTTCCTGTTAAAGGGGAGTTTTCCTCTCCACTGTCGCTTCAAGCATGCTCAGTATGAGGGATTGCTGCAAAGCCATCAACATTAAACTAAATACAGACTTGATTGTGACTAAAGCACACGGGGGAAACCGCAGTGCAAATTTAGTTTCCAGAGAAGAAAGGGTTGAAACTAACTACAGATCAAGTTTTCGCCCTTTCAACAAACTGTATATAGAATATGTATTACTTTTGTTCTGGTTGAATTTCTCCATCAGAGGGTTTAGCTGCTCACAGGTGCAAGTTTTAAGACTCCTGGTTATATGCTGCAGTGTTTAAACGCTGCTCTCCTTGTTTTGTTTTCTTCATAGAAAGTGCTCCTGCCCAAATGCCTCAGTGTAACGGATCAGTACCAGCAGTGGCAAAACCCAGGAGTTAAGCACAGTGCTTATAACACCACTATCTGACAACATTAAAAGACTGACAGTGCCTAAGAGCCGAGTCAGAAATGATGCTTCAAGGATTTAGTAAAAAATGTTGGCAGCTCTAGGTGACGCTGTGACCTGCTTGAACTCTGGTTGAAATAAACTTTGGGAGAGAGACAGGGAGCTGATGCTTTTTCAGTGCTACTCTGCCTCTTTTTATTAAAGCTCAAGCAAAAAAAATGAAGCTTGTGAATAAGGAAAAAAAAAAACAGGACAAAAAAAAAAGAACTATATAATGGAGAAAAATATACATTTACAAAAACTCTGTTTACTTTGATGAAAAGTGCCTTGTTTATTTAAATCACATGGTAACAGTTTACACATTTACACCAAAATTAAGTATTGCAGCAAAACAGGCTTCAGTAATACTGGATTACATTAAGGTGTGGTTGTCTACTCTGTATAACACAATAAAGTAAATTACACCAAGAACTAGTTCATTTTGTTTTCATTTTCATACAAGAAGATTAACTTAAATGTTACTTATTAATTTCTTATTCAATTTAAGGACAAAGTTGAACAAATCAAAATCTGCCTAAAACATGAAACGCACTACCTTTTTGCCTACTATGGGAAAAGAGGTGAAGCAGATGATTCCCAATGATGGTTTTAGAAACTATCCTGAAATATTTTGTAGTCATCACAGCAACACTGGAAAAAGCTACCCATCGATCTAGAGACAGTACATTACAGTAACCCTGTAAGATTCATCCTAAAACTCCTGACATCTTCTGCCTCCAATGAAAAACAGAATTATCTGAACTCGCTTGAGGATAACAATGACGGCCGACCAACGATTCCTGAAATTAACTACTGATACTATGAGATAGAACAGAACAGCAGCATTTTGAAAGAATGTTATGGTAAAACCAAATTGCACAACAAGCCCAGATGTTGTCATAGTATCTTTAGGGTGGCCTTTCAAGGGCATCTTACCCCCAAATCAACTTTATTTTGCTAATAAACTGTTAACATTGTTGTTCTATTGCACTGTCTACATATCCTGGTGATTATTTTGACAATTTACTGCATATTTGTTTAAATCCTGCTTTTTTGTTTAAAACCGTCAGAGTGGCGCTCTCCCAGGGTTAAACGATGGCCTTGCATTGAATTTTGAATCATTACTGCTATTGGTTCAAAAGTTTTTGTGGCGTCATTTGGAGAAATTGACGTATCAGCAGCTCTGCCGCTGTGGGGTTTAAAATCTGCTTCATCTTGTGCCTCTGTAGCAAGTTGGAGTTTGAATGTTGAGTTTTGCGGTTTCTCAATCGATTTTTCAGATTTATTAGCTTAGCATTCTGTTAGCTAAATAAACTTTTACTGGAAGCCCAGACCATGCCCAGCCCCCCTGCACGTTTCCTGGTTCACTGGATGCTGCCACATTTTTCCAAGTATAAGATTGGGCAGAGTAAGATTCAGGTACGGGGATGAGTTACACTTTAAATACTACTACTACTACTAATTGAACTTTATTGATCTCACAATTGAGAAATTCACTTCTGCATCTTAACCCATCCCCTTGGGGAGCAGTGGGCTGCCACTGTGCGGCGCCTGGGGAGCAATTGGGGGAGTTGAACTCAGAACCTCTGGGACCAAAGCTCTATGCTCTAACCACTAGGCCACCACTCCCCACCTCACGTAATACTCACGTAAACGTCTGCGCTGAAGCGCACAAACTGCTGCGATCCTCCTTCCGGCTCAAGTCAAAGGGATTCCCAAAGGAGCGCTTCCTCAACATGGTTCTGACCAGGATCTGTAAAAAGTAGTAAAAATAAACAATGCAGAAGTCCAGAGATTATGCGAAAGGTGAGATTAATATTAAACAGCTTTAACAATGTTTTTTACATAAATCAACATAATTTTTACCTGATTCTTTAAAAACCGCCAGTTATATATGCTAGGGGCTATTGCCTTTTGCTAATGATAATGAACAGAGAAGCTCACCACTGTTGTCAGGCTTGGGATGTGTTTAACAGAGTTCTCCACTTCCTCCTCCGTGACCTCAATCAGTGAACAGCTGTCATCCTCAGGAGGAAGAGGCTCAGCACCGTGCTTCGTCACCCACGGATGTGCCTGGACACAACAAAGGGACTAGTGTTAGACCTAAGTTAATGTATCGTACAAGAACAAAGATATAAGTAAACACTTTGAACATGTAAGAATATTTTTAGAGGAAACTGTTTTTAGTACCGAAACAAGCTACAAATTTGGACTGTGTAAATATTGCACAACTGCCGTTTGTGCTGTTGCTCAAAGCGCTTAAGTATTTTTTAATTTACACTTTTATGACTCTCTGAGAGCCTGTATAAACATGCCGGCCTTCATAAAACAGGAACTGCACTTCCATATATGAAGTCATATTTTTAGCCTCATAGCATAATTGACTTAATTGACTTAGTCAATTATGCTACGAGGCTAACGATATGTAGTCTGAAATGGAAAAGCACGACAAACGCCTTCCAGCGGAGGTGGTTGTATAGTGGCTTCTTAGCTAAACAAAACTGGTAAGGAGGAAGCTGTCTTTTTCTTAAAGATCCATCATTTCAGGAAAATTGGTTGCGATTTGATTAATAGGAGAAGAGGGATCTCCTCAACCACCCAAAAACAATAAAACAATAGCTCTGTATGCAACACCTCTTGCCAGTATTATTAAATAATTATTTCTGCTTTAGACGTCAGTCTTGAGCAGATTCCTGGCTTCAAGAGAACAAACACAAGGCTAAGGAACAAGAACACAACACTGTTCATGCTATGGCTATGAGCGATAAAAGTAACACGCTTTTTAGACCTCCTCTGCTGATGTCTGCAGATCTATATATGAAATCAATAACTGCCTTCCCCAAACTTTCCAACAGCATGGTTTTGCCCACGATAACTCAACCCAAATAAAAAATTGATTTTGCAAACTGTATAACCCAGGCCTAAGGGTGTTACTTCAATGTTACTGTGCATTTTTATGTACATTTTAATGTGAACTTCTTTAGTTCTGCAACATTTATTTTAAAACCACCTTTGTCCTGCACTCTTAGGGTTGAACGGTGGCTATTACTGTTGAATTTTCCTATTGGTTCAAACGGTTTGGGAGTGAAAAATCCTCCACCTTAAAAGACAGTTCTGTGGCTAAACCACCGGATGTTGCCGTAGTCACTCCATGTTTCAACAGGTCACTTTCCCTCATCCTGACCACTGCAGCAACAAGCTCCGCTTAAACCTTCCCCCGCTCATCCGTGTCTTGGAACCGCCCACTTTGGTGGCATTTTTGCAAAATGTGTCTGGAGGTGGGGTTATGCCTTTACAATGGGGTGAGTTAAACTTTAAACAAACTGACATGTGATTGTACATCAGTTTACAAAGACTTTAGATTAAAAAAAAAAACATGTGGACAGACTTATTGAGTTTGAGGTAAGAGACAGATGTTGCCCTCAGAACGTTTTGACACTTGTACTGCAGTCAAATCTTAAAAACATTACGTGTAGAAAACTTAGACTTTCAGCTGCTTCCATTCACTGCGGCTATGCTTAAGACAACCAATGCATGGCTCACTATAAAGTATGTAGCACAGTTGTTGGTAAAAATGTGGGTGCTAATGCACGGCGAGTGCATTTATATTTTATTTGCTTTCATTTCCACAAGTGGTTATTTGCCGCTGTGCTGAAGACTGGGCTCCCCCGCAGAGAGGTTGTAAATCTTTGAGACTAGGTCTCAAAGCTGTTTGATGTTACACATCTGTGGACGTGAACGTGATTAAAACAGATGAAGTCAATTATTTAAATGAGTAATTTAGGCAATATGGTAACTCTTTCTACTTCAGATAATGGCGACGCAGTAAGACGGTGAAAAGTTACAGGGAAGATCATCCATATTAAAAGGAAAAGTATCATATAACATACAAGACAAATGAGACATCCCTTACTAAAAGGATCTGCTTCATGTTGAACAGAAAAACAGATTTTTGACAAGAAATATTTTTGCTTATGGAGTTTTAGCCATGAGCAGAGAGGAAGGATGTGACTAAAGACTTAGGCCAAATGTCCTGCCTTTATAACAAGTCATGTTGTCTGGTCAGAAGATGAAAACTTTATTAAAAGCATAGCATTAAAAGTGTAGCGTCCCTCAATCCTGACAAATTAAAATACCCTCCATCACAAAACAACATATTTCTGAAAATGCTTGTTACATATAAAAACTTTGAACATTTCTGTGTTTCCAAAAACATATTTAGAGAATTTGCAAAAGAGAAAACATACATTTTAATATACAACTATAACAAAAATTAAAAACAAATACTGAACAAAACAACAAACTTGGGAATCATAACTAAATGATTTGGGAATCATAACTAAAGGAGGTCTTCTCAGGTTTGGTGACTTTAGAAAGTCTTCACCTTTATCTGTGTCACTGATATCCTGGTCTCTGGATTCTTGTCCAGCATTTTCAACAGCAAATCTTTGAGGTCATCTGATATCTCGGCACTGTTGGCACAAGGAGGAAAAACAGCAACACAGAGCTTCAGAATAAACAGCGGTGGTTGAGTGAATAACATAACAGCCTAAGTTCAGGAGGAAATGTTCTGAGGTACATAAACCGCCACTGAAACGTACCGTTCTGGTATAACCACAGGTTGGGTTTTGATCTTTTGATGTAGACTAAGGATGCGCTCATCCATAAAAGGACACTGTGGAGACAATTAATATGCAAATTAATTGAACTGTCAGTCTTGCATTCTCGACTAACTATTAAAGGGAAAAGGAGTCTCCATGTTTTTTTTTTCAGTACACACACTCACCACGCCAAAGACGAAGCAGTAAAGCGTCACTCCCATAGCCCAGACATCCAACGCCTTTGAAAAGAAAAATAACAAATGCTTTAAAGCCAGGTCAACCAGTGAATAGAAAAAAAAATCTATGAAAAATCAACACTATTGTATTGCGTTATTGAACTCTGCCTCCAGATGGCACTAGCTACCCACTAAGACTGCCTCACCTTCCCAGAGAAATTTTTTCTGGTCTCAGAAAGTGTTTCAGGAGCCAGGAAGGCAGGTGTTCCCACCGTGCTGGTTAGCAGGGCGTCAGCCCCTTCAAACTGGTTACTAACACCAAAGTCTGCAATCTTGATGTGTCCATCTTCTCCCACCAACAGGTTAGAGGGTTTGATGTCTCTGTGGATGATCCTCTGGTAATGCACTGTTGAAACCACAAGACGGTAAGACTATTAGCGGCATAGGATAGTAGTTGCGAGTCACGAGAAAAGAGATCTGGAGACCCTGAAGAATCTCTGGATAATTATCATCATCGTCGTCTGAAAGACTAACAGCCATTGTTCCTGCTCATTGTGTGAAAAAAAATAATGATATTTGTTGTCATATGTTTAAATTTCAGCAAAATATATACTGGAAAACATTTTTTTTCCTTTGGGTATGATTGTTCTGATAAGTCCAGAGTTTTTTCTTTTTCTTTTTTTTTTTTATTCTAGACGTAATGCCCTCCCTCTCCTTTCTTCCCGGTAACAGTCTCCTAGACAACACGTGTGTAAAAGCTCTTCTCTTGAGCTGGAATGCATTAGTAGCCAGAAAAATCATGTGAAATGAGCTTCGTGGGTGGCTGGAGTCAAGAACAGCTCCTGTGAAGAACTTTGTAAAGCCAGGGTAGCATAGGAAGTAAAAACATCCAAATGATACAGTAAGAGCAATAGTCTAAACCGAGACATGGACAAGTCTTCACACCTTTTATTTTACCTACAAATAAGAAGACATATGTAAAGAAGGATAATACATCCCTGTGACAGATTCATTTTGACAGAAAGGGGATTCATGATTGTCTGCATTACATGCACTTTAAAAAGGAACTAAATGTAAGTAAAGATGTCTTGAAATTAATGTATTTGCCCTTGATTTGAGCAGGTGAATAAGATTATCTGCAAATGGAATAAGATTTTTGGCACTAGGTACAAATCATCTCCATCATCTAATTATGTTATTTTAAGGGTAGAAATACTCACTCCATTGGCAGATCCTTTGATTTACCTGCTCAAATCAAGGACATATACACTAATTTCAAGAAAATTTTACTTACTTTTTGAACCCTTTTTGCAGTGTGAAAAAAATGATTTATGAGAGGTCTGAGGGACTCACAGTACTCGATTCCTCTCAGCAGATCCCTGAAGTAAAAACGGGCCTGGTCCTCACTGAAGGGTTTATCAGTTGGCACCTCCATCACAGCCCTGAACACACAATAACAGGCACACACACACTATTAGCAGTCAGAACTAATGAGATTGAGTCCATTCCAGTCATACAATCATTGCCATAAAAGAGGCTTATCTTACCCTTGCTTCACCAGCTCAAACACTGTGGCAAATAAAAGAGATGAAAATTGTTAAGTAAACAAACACCTAAAAGGCTATCATACTGCAAACGTTGATTAAAAAAAATAAATAATGATGCTTGAATATGCTTTATTTTAGTAAAAACCAACTGTTATGTCTGCTTGTAGTCTGAACACTGACGGATTGGCCAGAACATACCCATGTACAGATGGTCCTCGCTGGGGTCATCCAAAACCTGGCACCACAGCGTGGGGGAACAGGAAATGAGTGTTAAATGCAAACACACACATCAAGCACACAAAGCCTCATCTTTTTTTCAGTTACATGCACTGGAATCTCGAGCAATTTCACGTAAAGTGCTGCCTGGGAAGTTAAAACTGAACAGCAGTGTTGACGAAACACTTCTGTTTAAAGGTGCGACATTACGATCTCAACAGTTATTGGTAAAGATGTGCAAAAATACTTTTATTGCAGTAGCATCATTAGGTCAAACTTGAAAATATTATATAATCTTACTTTTAATTCAAATTTAAACCAAAATCTTATACATTTTTTTAAGTCAGTGGTGCCACACTTATTGCCACTCCAGCTGTAAAGTACAGCCCCCTTTTGGCCAACACTTCAGCCCCAAGTGGTTTTCAATTACATTTCCTAAAACTGGCGCACACAAATAGAAGTATCCTTGGACTTCCTGTTTGCATAATCTCTCTAAATCATCTAGAGCCAGAAACCCTCTTACTTTTTCTTCCTTTCAACTCACCTTACAGGATTTCTATTTAGGTGTGAAGACTGAGACTTCAAGGGAGTATGGTTGATCTTTTTTGTCTGGCGAACTATTTCTGTGTTGATTTTTGCCAGGATCAATATTCTATTAAAAGGCCCCGTGATTTTAGTTTTCTAATAAAACAGACCACAAGTAGGTTTAAAATGTCCTGTTATTTGGAGGAGGTCATGGTGACCTGTACTCTGGCATGATACCTGGGTCTTAGGAAGAGAAATAAGCCCACAGCGTCAGAGATCCTCCACCATACTTAACAGTGGACATGAGGTGCTTTTCCGCATACTTATCTGTAGCATCTGATGATATTTAAATAACTCAAACATTTGAATCTTATCAGATGCTAAGGACTATTTGCATACGTTTAACTTCTCCGGGAATGTTTGTCCGATACATTCAAGCGGTTGCACAGTAATTTACACCGTTCTGCAAAATGACTGCCAACTGTCTTTTTTTGACGCGACTATTTAAACCGCATCAGATAGCTTCTCAGGAAGTGTCGTCAGTGCATTCAGCTATTTTGAACATTATGTCTTGTTTGAATTTGTGTGCTATGTGTGAATCCTGAGCTGGTGTCTCATCAAATTTTCATTATGGTAACATAGTGACAATAAAAGATTGTCATTATGTTAGATTGATTCTTTTTGTGCCAAGCCCACCTGCAGGGATTGTTGCTTAAAAGCTCAATTTTAGTCTAATTTGACCAAAACGCAAGGCTACAATTAAAGCTGTAATAGATTTCAGCAGGCTCCGCATATTAATGTTTGTGATATGAGGACAAAAAGTGCTTTTTGTCTCGTGTCACTCCCAAACACGGTTCTCCCACAGTTAACTTTGGAGATGATCTTTTACCTTTTATAATTCTTGTCACTGTGTGTTAGACATTAGACGGTATGACACACTCACAGTATGCTAAGCTAGTGTTAAATATCAGTGTTTCTTGGTATCAAGGTATTAAATTTTTGAAAGAAAAACATTTAGCTTGATCGAATTACTTTTAATTAACATAGCTTGCAAACAAGTTGGAGCTTGTCAAATGTAGTTTTAAATCAGTATTACCTAAGTAAGAATAATGGGGGAATCTCCTTAAGTCTCTGCACCATCCCTGGCCGTATTCTTTGTGACCAGGAGTATTTCCAACCAGCCAAACTTGTCTGTGTTGTATGTATGAGAAAAGTGTAACAGGAAGAGGTTTTGAAACCGGTATTTCTCCTATCCGTATTTCTAACCAGGGACCGCTAATAAGTTCATCTAAACTCTGAAATTCAGAAACTCTAGATGAAAAGTGTTTTATAAGGACGAGTGATTTCATTCATCATTTTTTATCAAATGATAAACGTACGGTACCTAAATGTGGAGTTTGATTAGTCAAAACATGTGATTTTGCTACTGCAATAAAACAGTTTATTCTAATTTTATGGACAGGTCCTTTTAACGCATTTAAGCTTCTTGATTTAAGCTTCATTTAACGCATTTAAGCTTCTTGATTTAAGATTCATTTAACGCATTTAAGCTTCATCCAACTGTTTTGCTGTCTGTCTCCCTCCCTTAAACTAGATTTGTATTCCACTAGACCTGTATAACAGGTTTTGGTAATTATTCAGGCCCCTTTTCAGCCTAATTTGACTGCAACTTAGAACGGCTCAGTTTACAATGTAACCAGCATTTATGCTTTGGGATATGTTCAATAAACAGGAATAGAATACGATACAAAAAAAACAGATTGATTTGTTACTAAGTGGGAAATTATCAAAATGTCAAGCCCAAATATAGAGGGGGGAAATCTATAAATATTAAAAATGAGATTTTTGTCACAAATAGATTCAAAGGAAATTGCCACAATTCACCAATAAACATAACTGTAAAATAAAAATCATTAAAATAGCACTATTTACTGGAGTCCCAAAGCCTTAGAGATGGCTTTGTAGTCTTTTCCAGATGTACATTAAGCCAGTCTACAGATGTCAGTAAGTTTATTTCAGTTTAGTCCTTGACATTCATAATTTGTTGCTGTTTGTGTAATTGTAGCCTGTATAAGCGATTTCTTGAACCCAGAGGTCAGGCAGTATTCGGGTCTTGCTGTCAATAAAATGTGGTTATTCATAGTAAAATAATGATTTTACAAGGGGTGCAATTGTATTTTCACACAGGGTCATGTTGGTTTGGACTGCTTTTGTCTTTTAAATTAAATTGGCTTTTATTCATTATTTTTCTGTATTTACTCATATTATTCATGTCTGATATTAACATTTGTTAGATCTACAAGATTTAACTCTGCAAAAAAAAAAAAAAATAATTTAAACAGATCAATTATATGTTATAAGATTACAAACCTCTACTAGTTTAACTACATTGGGATGGTCTAGTTTTTTGAGAATGGCTATCTCTTGATAAACTCGTTCCAGTGGCCCTTTATGCTGAGCGGGACCCTCAGGGGCTGCTCTAGTTCCACGAGGAGGTGGTCTCCCTGATGTAGGAGAAAGCGGTAATCAGTGAACAGCAAGACATTAGAAAAAAAAGACACAAAAAGACAAGTGAGCTTTATCATTTATCTACCACTTTAGAGTTAAAGACACTGCTCCGGACTTACGTGGGAAGCCTGCCTGCCTCAACAGCCTCCTCTTGGACAACAGCTTCATGGCCTATACCAGAGGGAAATAGGTTTAAATTTAGCGGAGAATAAGAAGGAGGGCAGGGGGTGGGAGAACCCAGTGGGCAGGAGATCCAGAGAAAAGATGAACAAAGAGGCAGAAAAAAAAGAGAGTTAGATACTGCACAGTCAGATGCTGCTGCCCACTCATACACCTACTGTACAGATGACAGTCGCAGAATCTACAGGAAATAAAATAAATCTTCCCTACCTTGAAAATGGTTTGTGTGGTTGTGGCAACTAATGTTTCTCAGTAGCTACCAGAACAAATGACTACACAAGCTAGACTCAAAGGGGGTCCTTAGCAAGCAGAGTGTGCTAAAGGGGAGCTTTGGACAAGTATTCAAACCCACTGAATTTTTCAAATTTGTTCTCATAATAAAATAAACTATAGGTTGTCTGTAGGTTTTATGCGATAGACATGCAACAATATGGAAGACAGCAGTTTTGTCAGCTGAGACACCTTCTGACCACTTGGGCTGCAAGGTGGACTTGTAGCGCACTGTTGCCTTGCAGCAAGAAGGTCCAAGGTTAAAAGTCTTTCTGCGAGAGTTTGCATGCTCTTTGTGTGCAAGAAGGGATTCTGTCCAGGTACTCTGGGTTAATCCCACAGTCTACAAACTGTTAGGATCATATTTCTGTCTAAGTGGCCTTTAGGCATTAGTGTGTGCATGCATCATTGTCTGTCCTGTGCGTCTCTGTGTTGCCCTGCGATGGACTGGCAACCTGTCCAGGGTGGACCTCCTAATGACTGCTGGACAGGAAACATCCAGCCCATGGCTCTGCAGGTACAGGCAGGTACATGTGATGGATGGATAAAAAATCCAATGTGTGGGGCATGATTAACTATGAACACAACACCGTGGTAAAAACAAGGTGGTCGCAGATTGAGCCATGTTTACATGCAAACAATTCAAGATCGGATTAAAATGTATTCAGATTAAATAATCAGATTGTTTATATGGACACACAATTAATTAATCTGATCAGAATGTGCGTGTATCTGCACCTGGCTTTATTCAGAACAGAACCACTCTGGCATGCAAACATATCAAATTCCTCTAAAAAAAAAAAAAAAAAAACAGAAGTAGTACTTCCATCTTTGCTAAACAACAAAAAATAGCAAACAAAGCAGTATTATACAAGTTCGTTTGTCTTCCGAGCGCCCAGGTTTAGCACAACGTTCTAATTATGTTTGAAACGTTACTCAGTAAGCAACAATTTTAAGCTCTTATCTTTTAGATTTTTATTTTATTTTTACAGTGTCCTGTCTTGCAATGTCGCAATAAGAATTGTTGTCTAAATGCCAAATGTTTTTTTTTTTTTTTTTTTTTACAAACAGAGGTTTTATCAGGAGCCTCACCAACGCAGAAACACGTCACGTTTACGATGGCCACACCTGCGCACTCAGGTCAGTTTGCCACATTTGGAATAATTTGATCCTGACAAGCGTTTACATGCAGATTGATCGGATTATTAACCGGCATACACCACCACTCTCATTTGGATTACAATTTCGTTCTGGTTGAGCTTAATCCGATCATAATATTCCGATTGGCTTGTTTACATGACGCGTTTTTATTCCGATCGTCCGTTTATTCCAATTACTTTTGTCAATGAAAACGTGGCTACTGTGCTGTGGTGACGATTTTTCTTATCAGGAGCAGGGTATCCTCAGAGAATACCTGGTTAAAGCTACAGGACACTTCCAGCAGTACTAGAACTCCAAATTTAGGGCTGAATAATATTAGGAAAACATGAGATTTACATATTTTGTAACACAATTTTTCCCTTTGACTTCTCTTTCTTTTTAGCATTTAACACAATAAAATCTGTATCCATAAGACTTGCATTGATCATAACGACGGGATCGTTATGATCAATGCCTTTTCATTTGTGACATCGATGCCTAAATCCAGAGAATCTGTGGCAGGACTTGAAAACTTGATATTCCTTGACACTATCTATCCGATCTGACAAAGAGATCAAAGGGTGGCTTTAGTTTGCCTCACTGAATACCATGTTTCCTTTAGTTTGCGCTTCACAATTATAGACTTGTGTTGATCTCTCACATAAAATCCACATATAAAATACTAAACCAGTCCTGATGTAACATGTTAGAGCCCCCCCCCCCCCCAAAAAAAACTCAAGGGGTATGAATACTTTTGCAAGGCACTGTACTTAGAGACAATTCATCTGCCAATCCGCTCAGCTATTATAACAGCGATATAATCACCAATTGTGGCATGTGAGCTTTGTCACATGGGTGAAATCACTAAAACAATCCCCATACCATTTTCAGTCACTGTCATGCAGCTTAATAAGTAATAATTATGAAGAGCAAACGACATTCTGAACTTTGCCACAGAAGTAGATCACGCATACAGACAACAGGCGGATCGTTATTGTAAAGTTCGGCTGTGGGAGTGGGATTCACAATACTCACGTAGTACGTGTTGTCATCCTCGTTGTACGCAAGCTTGACAACACCATAAGAGCCCTGCGTACGAGAAAAGAAACATGAACTAAAAAGCACTTTTCACACAAAATAAAACATTATTAATATGTAGAAAACCTCACAAGAGCAAACGCATGCGCATCGACACACAAGCTGCGGTGAGTGAGCCCGCGCTGAACAAGCACCAGCTGCTTCAGCGTGAGAACAGAGAAATTCAAATCATCTCTCCATCGCTCTTTCATTTTTGATTCCAGGCTAATTAAGGAAACTGGATCTGGTTTGTGCCATCACGCCCACCCCTCCCTCCCGCGCAGGCCTCCAACCCCACCGCCCCCACACAGGAAACTCTGTGCAGAAAGTGGGCCCAATTAGAGGTCTGAGCAGACAAATTCATACACAACAAAACAAACAGCGAGAGAGCGAGAGAGAGAGAGAGAGAGCAGACTCAGTTCCTGCTGGGGGAGCAGATTGTAGCATGGAGGGGTAGCACAGAGCTCATCCCACAGACGCTTCCATTGCAGGAGTCTCTCCAAGGATCCTAAATGGCTTCAATTTAGTAAGTAAAGCTTATTTGTTAATCGCCTTTCGCTGGAAAAAAACCCCCACCACGGAGCGTTTTCCAGAAAACCAAAGAAAACAGCCGCTAAAATGAAGTGCAAATTTAAAAAAAATAGAGAATAAGACAATAGAAAAGTTCAAACAAGAGTCCAATGCAAAAACTGATCTAAAAATAAGTAAAATGTTCTTAAAGTTAGTGTATTTATCCTTGATTTGAGCAGGTAAATAAGATTATCTGCCAATGGAATGAGTATTTTGACCCCTTAAAATAAGATAATTAGACATCCTTCACTTGAAATAAGATAATTGAGATGAATTGTTCTTATTTTAAGTGCAACATTCTTATTCCATTGGCAAATCATCTTATTTACCAGCTCAAATCAAGGACAAATACACAAATTTTAAGAACATTTTACTTATTTCTAGTTCCGTTTTTGCAGTGTCCAGAGCATCAACTAAATGCAGCAGTAGAGGTAGACTACAGACATCCAGTCCATGTGATGAAATCTACAGCACAGTATCGTCCTGCTCAACAATACTAACAATCTAAACCATGCACACATCTACCCCCCCCCCCCCCTCCCCTTCCTCCATCATCCACTAAGCCTTGCACAATCCTTAGAGAGCACTATTTATACCAGCCTCTCATCCATCTTCCAACTCTCTCATGGACGGGTGGTTTACAGAGTTTGGGAAACGAGGACAGCCGGGAGAGAGCATATCAGAGGCTGTTGCTGCACGTCCTCGCTGATGTGCGTTTACTTGACAGACACGCAGTAGGCGGCGAGGAGAGAGGGAAGTGGAAGAGTTCGGTGAAAAGGGAGCAATCAGTGAGTGGTCTCGGATGTTACCTTTCCGATCTCATCCTTCAGTTTGTACTGGTTGAGCTGAACGCAGTCCTAAAGGAGAGAGAGAGAGAGAGAGAACAAGAAAAGGACGTTTTTTTTCCCCCCTTTTTCAGAAGAAACATCAGTGGTTATATATTCTAGGTAGAGGGCTTCTTGGATATTTGCACTAAATCTGATTCTCTTCAGAATGTCAAACAAAGTCAAGTACGTTCGATGGCCACAAAGGAGGTATTATTTTCCCTTTTTATTTCCGTCAAGACAACTTAAGCCGCTCAGACAGCACGCCGTAGCCATGAATTTTTATTTGATTTCAAAGAAATCTTATTTAAATGGAAATAAGGTGGACTCAAAGCATAAGGATACGGTACAATCCGAGGCAGTGATAAGTCTGTGTGCGTCCCGTATACAGACAGCATATGGGAAAATCCGCATATTGGATCAGATTGTTCTGTATATTATCCATATATGGACATATCAGCACCTCGGATAGTGCCGTATGTTTATGTGTTTAGTCCATATCCATAAATATTAACCTTTAGCATGAGAAATAATTAAAAATGTGAGATTAAAATCGAGGTGGATATGACATAGGAGGAGTATAAGCTTTATGTATGGGTCATAGCACAGCTACAAATCTAAGCAGATGCAACCAAACACTTGTTTTACCTTCACAGGTCAGTGAAGGTAAAACAGACCCCTATGCAGTCTACTTGAGTATTTACTTAATAAAAAAAAAAAATAACTTTGTACTACGTAACACTTTCAAACCCAAATCTGATTCTAATATGAAAGAACCTTTGCGGGACGTAGCACTAAACAAAGTACTGCCCACGTCTATGTCTAACAGCTACATTCACTGGGTATAAAAACCTTACCTGCGCGTCCAAAGCTTGATCTTAACCGGTGCTGCTGCTTTAAGAAGAAATGCACAAGTAATTCTAAAGATACGCAGCGAGAGTTCAGGTAAACACTGTGGTACACTAGCAGATGTTAAAGAAGAGCACCTCAGAGAATTACTCTGTGTCAGCAGCCGTTTGCCCATTCATGTCGGATGCTTTACTCATGCCTCAGAGAATACAGTAAGTCGGGGTGCAGAAAAACTACAGATTATATATAAAAATTTACTATTGTGGTGTTATGATCTCAAATTTACTGCTTTTCCATTCATTCTTCCCCATATAATTAAAGAGGAACTATTGAACAGTATGAGGATATTTACCTGGGTAAATATTACCTACGTTATTCAGCAGAGTAAAATGCGATTCTGGAAATATGAACTTCTTAATATCGGATATCATTAACAGCCTTGATATGGATCCATCAACCGACCATTTAACCATCAATCCATCCATCCACCCCGTTTTTGCAAAGTCTTTTCTTTCATATTACTGGTATTTAATGCTAACGAATGTTTAGGCACCCTATAGCTCAAAAGCAATGTGAATTAAAAAATCCATAATAACAAGCCGATAATAAAGATTGTTTTTTTGACTCTGAAATTGTTTTGAATTGGCTTCAGTCTAATGGCGGTATCATACCTGGAGGTCTGTGATGGAGACACTGTGGGACTCCACGGTGGGCCGGCGGGGCAGGCGTGGAGAGGAGTGGGGCGACGTGATGGGAGAGTAAGGTAACGACGGGTAAATGTAGCGCCCGTTAAGTCCAGGGGAGCTGCAGGGCGAGGTGGCATTGTGCGAACGCTCCTGGAGAGAGAGCTTCCGGTCCGACAAACTTAATCTACCCCTTTGCTCTTGGCTTACAGGCAGCAGAACCTCAGAACGGCCAACTGTGTGGGACAGCAGGTCGCAGGACGGAGTCCGGAAAGGTGCCGCTGCCGAGGACGCGGGTTCGGGCGTCTCAGAGCTGTCCATTTCTTCAACCTGACGACACATTGATTTTCATTTCCTATTTTTAAAGGAATATTTACACATTTTATCATTTTTAACCGACGTAAATCCGGATGCTTCACCTCACCTCTTCCTCGCCGGCCTCTCCAGGTGGATGACTGGGTTCGTACTCCGTGATCACAATGAGGGACTCCATGGGGTCTGGGGGCGGCGTGTCGGAGTGGGCGTTCAAAGGTGGAGCGGGACAGCTGCACAGCAGATCAGGGAGAGGTTGTTGCACTGACGGTGCATGACTGGCGCAGGCCGCCGAGGACTCAGCAGAGTGCCAGGGAGTTACATGACAAGGAAACATGGCGCCTCTTCACAGACCTAGACAACCGCTCCTCCATCAGACTGCAGCCTCAAGGCCAATTGTGCCTGAGAAAAAAAAGAATTTCCAGAACAGGAAAGGACGCATCAAAAACAAGCTAGACTTTCACTTACACAGATCCCTTCCTCCATTACACATTAATTTATTTCTGAAAGCAAAATCTGTCGAGCTCTATTTGGCATTAAGACATCAATTCTTATTGCCACATTGCTAGACAGGACACTGACAAGGAATGGCTTAAATATTCCAAATCAAATGACTTTTAAAATCAAAGATAATCTTAGAAAACAACAAACCTCACTTTTCAAAAGGATGATTAGAACACATTGAGAGAAAAAAACCTCTCCAAATCAACCTGATCCTACTTTACTAGCAGCACCCAGACCTGATTATTGAGAAACTGATTCATTCCCATAAAACATAAAAAAAAAGTGTACAAAACCATTGTTAAGGCTTTGGGACTCCAGCGAACTGCAGTGAGAGACATTAAGCACACATGGAGAAACGATGGAACAGCGGAAGACCTTCCCACAACAAGCCAGCGCTCTGACGGTTCACCAAACCCACCAAAACCCACCTGGGTTATTGCGCATCCACTAAATTCCAGTCATCCTTTCAGCACAGCTCCAACTACGAGTTGTTCATGTGTATTATACTGCACATATGGCATGCCTTGTAAGAAATGTAAACTGAAGCTTTCTATAACTGTTTTAGCTAGAGGAGCCATAAAATCGTTTAATCTCCTGTGAAAACCAATCTCCACTCTAGTGTTGGATGGAGTTATTAAAGTTTAGCACTTTCCCCCACAAACTGACGGAGATTAAACATGTCAAATTCGACATGGCATTCCCCCTTCATGAACTGTATTTGTTATGAAACTAAATCTGTCAAAACTGCATCCCCCTTAAACTGTATTTTCTAACAAGCACCATCAGCATACCGCTACACATCCGGGAGGTCGCACAAGAACTCAGAATAACATCTAATGCAGACCAGAACAGGAAGAGAGAGACTGGACAAAACTGGGATCCACGGCTGGTTAAAAAGGACATAAAGGCCCGGTTTACATTCGTCCATAAACAACATTTAGATGATCCAGAAGACTGGGAGGGGGGGGGGGGGGGATATTGTGTGGACTGACGAGACAAACGGGACCTTTCAGGAAAGTCGACAGCTCCTGCTGGGAGTGGCACAGCTGCTTGTTAGCTTTAGGGTGCAAATACTTTTTCCACCCTTACACGGTGGTACACCAACATGTGTCAGGGTGAAAAGAACCAAGTAGACCTGACAGATCTTTGTGCCTTAATAAACAAAATCATCTTAAAAGCTGCCTTTTGTGTTTACTCGATTTACATTTTCTTTGATAATAAAATGTTCTCTGCGACATGGCCATTTTTCACAGCACTGTTGGGGGAACCATTTGTTTTCTGGCGTATGGTTATAAATAAGGGCAAATCAAAACAAATGAATTATAGTGGTAGATGTTGTATAAAATCCAGGCTGTGCCGAGAAGCTGTAACTGCCTCCTCTCCTCTAAAAGGCCACTTTATGCCATCTTATTAACAATTTAATCTACACTCACGCTGCTAATTCATGCTTCACTGACTTGCTGCCAGTTGCCTTGTAATTTTAAGCAGCTATGGGTTGCTTTTTGCCTGCAAACGCTGACAAGACACCGCTTTCTCATTTTGGAGCAAAGGTCAGGTTCGCTTTCTTATCAAAATTTCAGCTTTCCCTCAACGCCGGCATTCTTCTTCCTACAAATAGCCGCTTGCGAAAGGTTCAAAGTGGCTGGTTAAAAACTGTGCTTCAACCAGTCCATGAATGTCATGTTCCGCCATGTTTATTTTATTATTAGTTGGATCATATTTTAAAAGGGCGGTAGAAAATCTCCAAAAAACAGCCGGATCATATTTTCTAGTGTGGAACTATGTTACTGCAATAAAATCTTTATTCTGCGTTTTACACTCTGGGCTGTCAGAAAGTATGGAGGCGTTGTATTTGTGGGAATTAATCACGTTTTGTGAGTTTTGTAATGGTCCTTTTTTTTCTGTTAACATGGATAAAGTTCATAGTTATATAATGATTTGCATCCTAAGCAAAGTTATAGTGCATTAGGATTTTCAGCCCCCCAGGTGCTGCATTCAACATATTACTTTTAGTTTGATGCAGACTGGCATAACGGTTTTGGTTAGGCTCATTAAAACATTGCTAAATATTCTAAAGTATAAACGATTGCAACACCTTCCTCAGCATACCACTGAAGAGCTGCAGAAAGCTGTTAATCGGCCCTTTATTTCCTATTATTATATAAAGTATTATATAAAGTCAGGGTTAGAGGACCAGAATTGAGAACAACTGGCCTAGACTGCAATAAGTGTTTGTTAATTATTTAGTTACCATGGATCCATTCACACTTGGAGTTTAACGTTTTAGGAGGTAAATTGATTTTATTGTGGTAAAGACATTAAGAAACTACAACTAAGTTGTTTCAATGCCAAAACAGATGCCAGCCAGAAACAACCTTTTCTATAAAACATTTTTGAGTTGCAAATATTACATTTTAATCTTTTTTCTAGCCGTAGCTGGACGGACTTATTATTGGGGGCCATGTTTGCTTTTTGAAAGCAGAAAGCCATTAACACTGTTTAATTACATGTTTGTTTATCACAAGTCATATCGTTATGGCAAAAAATTCCCCCAAATTTTTTGCATGTTTTCCTAAAACTTTGCAGCCCTTGTGGGAAGTAACAGATTCCTTTCCTTTCACCGTCTTTTGTGAGCTCCTCGTTTCTTGAGGTGTGGCCATCCAGACAAAGCAGCTGCAAAGTGGAATATGAACTCAAAAGTAAGAGGCATCAAGTAAATTAGACGACAGTATGGTTTACACACGCTAAAAAATATCCTTTCATAAACCTGCATGTCTCTAATAACATGTATCGCAAAGGCCTGACCACCTACGGAGCTGGAGTATCGCAAACCGAAGCTTTTAAATCTCAAAAAAATAAAATAATGCTTTACACCTAATTAAACATAAGCAGACATTGCGGTTTTCATTTGGACCCTCAATGGAGTCTTGACTTCTTCACACACGCCCTCTAATGCGCTAATTAATTCATCCGAACACGTCTAGTTGCGCCGGTTTCGGCTCTGGTAAGCAGATGCAGAGTGATGCATCTGAAGGAGCAAACGTTTGAGTAAGCTTTTGATGTCAGTTACACAACACGATTAATTATTATCTCTACAGCATTTAATGAGGACTTCGGGGGGGGGGGGGGGTTTGTGCATAAGTTAAGACCAGAATTTCCATCTCCAAGTCCAGTCGGCTTCTCGTGCGCTCATTATCTGAAGAATGAGGCGAGGAGGACCTAATGCCACTTTCAGGTGGCATTAGGTCTGAGGTCAGAGTGAAGTCCTGTAAAACACTAACAGATGCTGTCAAGCTCCAGATGTCTCCTACACACGACGTCACATGACTTGACCTGGACAATCTGGCCACGAGGGGAGAGGAAAGCAGGTCTTATGGCAGCCTGTGGTGGTGGTGGGGGTCCGACTCAGGGCTATGTACAGCATTAATTATGACTGAGACGACGTCCTGTAGACACGCCGGTACAAGACGGGGCCATCTGGAGCAGAGAGGAGCATCCCGGGCTTCAAGTAAGCGCCACCCAGGGGCATCGGTGTCAGCGGTGAGTGGGGCCGTGCCGGAGATAAGCTGCTGTAAATGCTGGAAAGGATCTCCTAGATTAACTTAAGTGCAGTTGTTATCGCACGGCCGAGAAGCCAGCCAGTCATTTATCTCCAAATCGGGCCGCAGGAACACAAAAGGGGGGCCAAGGCTCCAGCAAAAATAAGAGCCTTGTTTTCTTAAATGGAAACTATGCAGAGCAACAGTATCTGACCTTCGTTTAATGTGGAATATGCTAGGCAGCCACAGCATTAATAATAGGAGTATAAATAAGTATGTTAAAGTATCTTAAAGGCATTTATGAGTGAGTTTTTACTTCTTTATTTTTATCTTTCAACTATCTGAATATTAATCATTAGGTTATCAGACAAGGGTAGGAAAAAGGGTTAGGAACAATTTAACTGCCACCCTTTATACTGTAGGCCTCAGGTGGCTTATAGATATCCTGAATGGGACCAAAGGTTGGACTTTTATATGCACTCATGTTTAAATGGAAAACATAAAAGGGGCCTTTTGATCTGTAATATCTTGTATAAAACAGGAAAAATACTGAAGAACCTCTGAATGTAACATTGAACAAAGTTCAGGTTTTTATATATATTTACCTACAAAATAATAAAGATCCCCTTTTTTAAAAGTAAGTTACTGAATAAATGTAACATGGGGAACTAGATGACGTTTATCTCGGCTATTATTTCCACATGCTTTGACACAACGTTTCCTGCCATATTTCCCCCGTCTCATCAGAAATGTCATCATGGTAACATCATGACAAGAAGGATTCTTGATTTCTGATTGGAGGCGACTCAATTGTGGCAAATGTCTAAATACTTCTGTCAATATCAAAATCATTCGATCACACAATAATAATACTCATCTAGCGCAGGGGTCCCCACATTTTTCAACCTGCAACCCCCAAAATAACAGTGCCAGTGATTGCCGACCCCCATTTGGCTTGGGCCTTTTTTTGGTGGGTTTGGAAATAAAGTAATAAAGTAGTAATTTTATGAGAATGCTTACAAAAAAGCGAAGTCTTCCCCACCATGTTAGAATGAGGAATGTTGAGCATCTTGTAAAGTTATACTTTGGTATCAGTTTCACAAATAAGGAAATTCTAACTCATTTTAGCACATAAGCATCAAACTAGTATTAGTATCAGGACTTTGAAACCATTGTGCAAACGACTGACTATATCCTTGTGTGTGGAAATACTGTTTCCGAAACAGGATGCTTTTTCCCCACAGGAAGTAAAAAAAAAATAGAAGTCCACTTTAAAGCAAACAGATCAAAATTCATTCTAATTGTTCTTGTGAAATTGAGAGTTTTTTTTTTAAATACATTTTCAATTAAATTTGATATACCCTAATTTTCCCCTTCTATGTCCAAATTTGCTCTTTTCTATGCCGCCCTTTTAAATTTCACTAAAAGAAACGCTTCCAACTAAATTCTTTTCCTGGTGTTTTCCTATGTAGCAAAAAGGTATAAAAGCATTCCTGTTAAGGAGAGTGGGAGAGAAATACTGGTTAAAACTGGGTGTGAGAATCAATCTGGTCTCCAGGTAACACCTGCATCTCACTCAGTGGACTAGGTCCTCTCTGCAGGTTAATGCTGCCCAACGTGCTGAAAGAAACAACTCGGACCGAAAAGCCTCCAACAAATTTGGAATCATTTTATTTTATCTCATTACAAAAAAATCTGTATAAAAAACAAAAGCACTTCATACCCATTTCCCTACTGATGGTCTCTGAGTAACAGGCTACAAATTACTCGTATTTAAGCTTTATCGCCGTTTATAGTAAATTGGAAAAAGCTCTTTGTGTTTTACGGTCAGGCTAACATTTTCCTGACAACTTCTCTACATGAATTAGCCGTGATGCCATAAATGCTCTCTACAGTGTGCTGTAAATGGTTTCTCGTCCAAAACACCAGCATTCATTTCTTATTTCCTTTTAAGCAGCCAGTTTGTTACAAGATTCTTGTCCCCAAGAGTTGTCTAGGCTCTCAAGGCTTTCCTGTAGACTTGAACCACATTTTAGTATCATGCATCACGTTGACTGCTAAAAGGACTTAATAACTAAAAACTTGGCACACAGCAGGAAATCATCTGGTGGATTGCACATGTGTCAGTGTTAGATTTTCTTGTTTCCTGTTACGAGATGACAAGATATTCAGATGTTCATCTGCTAGAGAGTTTACATTTTAAGTTATGAAGGTTTTACCATCTTGTTGAGTTTGGGGTTCAACTATTAAGGGGAATGAGAGTCATTTGGATTATGAGTTCTACCCAATATCTCTGTGCTAAAGTATGGCGTGAGCAGCAATTACTTCAGAGTGACAAAAGCTCTGCTCGGACTAGGAGCCGCTCACTTTTCCTTGGTAGAGTGACTCCCAAGGTTACCTACCAGTACATTTCATATGGGGGCTCTCAAAACAAGAGCCACACATCTGACAAAGATATGACCTAAAAAAAAAAAAAAAGACGATTTAAAGTACTCTGCAAAAGAGCTGGCAGGCTGGTCTCAGTGTGAGACTAAGTGCAATAAAAGAAAAAAATAAGAATGTAGTGAAATTTACTCACAATTTTGAGTTTCATTCGCTTATGCAGTCAGAATATGAAGCTGTTCCCTCTGAGGTAGAGATGGTTATGGAACGCTTCTCAGTGTCTATTTTGTTTGAGGCCAAACATGCTGCTGGTGCTGGTGTGAAACAACTAAATTTGCTTTTTTTAGCAAGACAACTAATAATGAGATGCCAAACTAAATGGAGTACTGCAAGGGGAAAGTTCTGTGGCTATCTATACATCTATCTGGGGCATAAAATAGCACGGTGATGCCCCTACCCCACGTGTTACTTCACACTTGTCAGTCCGCTGGCTGATAGAAGACTCCTACACTTCTTTCTTGCCTACAGCAAAGTCAATTTCTTCTGTTAGAAATACTTCTGGCCCTGAAACACAGTGTAAGTCATAGTCCCATCAACTTTATTAAGCTAATTCTCTTCTAGCTACAGATGACAAGCTGCAGGTTGGCTACGGATCGAATAGCTCCACCCATTTGCCAGCTAACATCAACTTCTTATAGTTGAGTTACTCTATAAAAGGGTAGTGATAAAAAAAGCACTTGAACTAAATTAGCTGACTTTATAGTTTATTTTAAATCTGTCTCAAAACCCATCCATCCATCCATCCATCCATCTTTTAACACGTCTATCCCCTTTCGGGTCACGAGGGGTGCCGGTGCCTTTCTCCAGCTGTCAATGGGCGAGAAGCAGAATTGTCTCAAAACCAGGAAGTAAAAATATAGTTTTAACTGTAATAATTAATGTTAGATTATTAAATCAACAGTAGGAATTTGCTTGCTTTTTATGTCCAATGAAAGCAATCAAATCTTTATTTATTTATTTTTTTACTTGGGGTAATAAATACCATGAGATTCTCAAATTTGCCTATACTGAGCCTCCACCCTCAGGTTTGAAAACTTAAGCCATCTTCAAAGTTATTACATAATCACGTTCTGGTGTAGATCCCTTGTGGTTTAGTTTCATATAGTTTTATAAACCTACAGCGGGGTGGTAGATTAAATCTCGTAATCATGGTACATAAACTGCAGCTTCACATTTTTTATACAAAAAAATATCTAAAAGAAATTAAACATGTAACAATTGTTTTAATCTAAAACAGTAAAGTAATAATCTATGGCATGAATACACTTATTAGATGTGATATACATTTTTTAACACAAAGAATATTGAAGAAAAAAAAACAAGAAAAATAAACAATGTCAGCTTCTTCACCAGACATCCTACATAAAACTTACCTCAGTAAAAGTAATGTATGCCGATACAACTAGCAGACTGTTTCCCCAATGGCAAGACAAGGCAAATTTATATAGCACATTTCAGTACAAAGACAATGCAAAGTGCTAAATTGGCTGTATAGTCAAATATGGCGTTCTTGCGAGCAAGGGAAAAGTTATCAAGGTTCCCATGAAGTTTGGATAATGTTTCGCATTTCCCTGGTCTGAAAAACGTGTATACAAAAAGTGAGCATGGACAAAACCCATTTGCTGAATTTAGTCAATATACTGGTTTCGAATTGAATTCTCATTATCCTATAATTGCACACACAAAAAAGGTGCTTTTTCAGATTGTGGCATCTGCCTCATCTGACCATAAAAAAAAGAGCATTTTAGTCTTCTGTCACTTGGTTGTTGACCTACAGGGAGTCCAGGGTAAGAAATAAAATAAAGCACAACCATGTAACTTAGGCACTTTGTTAAATGATACCAGTCAGTTACTGGTACTAAAATGTACAAAAGTCCTTAAAAAGTTGCAGCGTCAAAACCATAAAGAACTCCTAAGATTAATATCTAGAAACACTCCAATTAAACCTAAACGCTGAATGTAGGCTGATGACAGTTTTTCTGGGGAAGAATGTTATGCAAATTTACATTCCTCTTTTGAACTATCGTTACATAATAATATAGCACACATTCGGTTTAGATTCGCGCATTTGCACCAAACAACTCAAAGACATTAGATTGAAAACGTGCGACTATTAAAACCCCAAACTGTAAACATAAAAAAGGAACCACATACCAACTATAAGCCGCTGTCAGCGCAACACTTGGCTTATTTTGGCAGTATAATCGCCAACTTGCGATTTTAAAGACTTGTTAAATTGATTTTAACCATCAAAATACTAAAAAAGGGCATCTTTCTCGCCCAAATTGAAGTGAATATCACCGTTGTTTGCGGTGCCAGCGAGCTAACTCCTCTCTTGAGTCAAGCAGCTCGGCTAACGTTAGCAGCTGCCAGCGTACAGATGTTGCAGTTAACGGGCGTCAAAGATGACACTAACGACTCTAAAGCTAAAAAAATATATAATAAATAGTCGTCGACACGGACACTGAAGCCGTAAAAAAAGGGACACATTCTGATATTAATCAAGTCTTACCTCGATGCGTTAATGGGGGCGTAAACACCAGAGACGTCAGGGTCCTTGTTCCAGCTGAGGTGTCGCTGGAGCTGCTGCCTGCCAGCTAGCTAGCTCCGAGAGACGGGAGAACGGAGCAGACCGACAGCCGACGCTGTGATGGAGCCGTCGACAGCGCAGGACCAGTGCTTCACACGGAAGAAGAAACCCCCGCCGGCAGCACGCTCTGCTCTACGTAACGCTGAGAAACACGCTCAAAGAGGCTACAGCAGCGGAGGCAGTCTGCGCTGCCTCTCGTTATTTTCATTTTTCCTCGCCACTTGACAGCGAGACGCTTCATGGTTCGTTTCTGAGCTGCACTCCACGGCCAACAGCGACACCTGGTGATGAACCGGGAAATTACGCGCGTCGGAGGAAAGTCTCTAACCAAAACACACAGCCATCTCAACTTAAAAAATTAAAAATCCATCTTTTTTGATTTGTCCCAATAAGCCATTTTTTTACTTGAATTTAATAATTTTGATCACCTAAATAATGTTTCAGAGCCGTTTTTCTCATATTTAATTTGCCTGAATTAACACTTTAAAAGTGTCCATAAGATGAAATATTCAACCTTGCCAGATAGTTTTGCACTTTACAAATTTTGTCCTATTGCAATCACAAACTTCATATTATTGGGATTTTATGTCATTAACAAAGTAGCATATAATTGTGCAGTGGAAGAAAAGCACAGTCTTTTGTTTTTAACAAATAATCTGACTTACATTTTTATTCTGCCTCCTTTACTTTGATTACTTTTTTTTGGTTGTTTTTTTTACAGCACTAGTGGCTCATTTTTTGTACAAGGGGCTGACAGGAAAGGGAGTAGAGGAGAGAAACATGCGGCAGAGGACCACAGGTTGGATTTGAACCTGGGTCGGCCACATCGAGGACTACGGACTCCATACATGGGTCATGCTCGCTAACCACTGCACCACCAGGCATGCCCCTACTTTGATGACCTTAAATAAAATACAGTGGTCTTCAGAAGTCATTAAACCCCTATGTGATCTTATTTTGGTTTAAACATAGCAGTTCTGTGAAGACTTCAGAGGCTTGTTGGAGAATATTAAGAAAACGGCCCACTAAAGACCAAGGAACCTAGAAATGTGTGGGAAGTCACAAAAGAGCATAATGCAAGCTTAGGTTAAAATAAACAAAATCACACAGTGCAAGTAGTCCAAATTGGGTGCGAGTGGTCTGCACAGAAGCAGACAAAAAAAAAAAAAAAAAAAAAAAAAAAAAAAAAAAAAAAAAAAAAAAAAAAAAAAAAAAAACTTTCAGATTTGCATTTGTAAAAAGTTGCAAACCTTGCATCATGTCCCTGTTGCTTCTTGAAGTAGTAATGTGCTAAAACATACAAAAATATGAAGGGTTGTAAATTCTTTTGAAAGACAATGTATATACACTAGACTTGGCAAGAGGTCTGTAATCCACAATATGTTCTTTACAACTAAAAATCTCAATGTATTGGCATTGTGTGTCAATGCTATCTTTGGCCTTTCAGTGCAGAACAAAAATCAAAGCAGCTCACCAAAACATCAAGAAACAGAATATCATTTATAAACTTTAAGATGTTTATTTCCATACAAAATAAAACCAAAGTGATAAATGGCAAAAGCACAAAATACCAAAGAACACCAAATTATTTCAAATCCAGAGAAGAAACGAAGCAAGAAAAATTAAAGAAAATTATCGCCTCTTCTGGAAGATGTTGCCCCTTCCAATTCCACCACGACCTCGCCCTCTTGCAGCCACTATAAAGTAAAAAACACAAGCAGTTTTAAACAAAAAAATAAAAATGACTCCAAAGACGTGTGTTTAGAAACGCATGTCTTGTGTTTATATTTACTATTGTAGATCTCCAAGTATCGGTGTCTGGAAGAACAGCTGCCACACTCACCTTGCGCTTTTAGAATAGCCGCCTTTCCTCTTCCCGCTCCAGAACCCTGGTTCTTGTTCTTCATACTCTTTAACATGGGAGCATTCTTTAACATATCAGGTAAGATCAGAAAGCGGATCTTGCTTCCTCGGATGTAGACCTGTTCCAACTGCGCAACCCGACCATCGCGATAGGTCACGGTGATGTTAGACATCTGGGTGGGAAAACAAAAAAAAAAAAAAAAACTGTAAGACCAGCATCAGTGGGTATAACATTATGCAAGGATCACAACTAAAATCCCTCATAGCTTCCTGGTCAGCTGGATTCTAGCTTTTCCTTCCACAACAAAAAGCTAATTCTGCGGTTTGAAAACGTCTCCGGTCCCATAAAGCACACAGCCATGGGATTAAGGCGTTCGGCTCGCTTACCTTCATCAACACTGTTCCCAACTATTAAGCAGCTTTTCAGACCCCTCTAGCGACTATATTCAAAAGCGATAAGCAACAAATCTAGTGAATTTTGTCTGTTTGAACTTTTGGCAATAAGTTAGAGTTTACAGTCTCTTCAGGAAACAGCAAGTGCAGCTGTGAGCCCCACCTACTTTGAAAGGTCTGAAAGGCGGTCAGTCTAGCCGTAAACTGCCTGAAGTCAGACAGACGGCACGACCCGTCTGATTCCCACTGAAAACGAGTCTCGTATGAGCAAAGCTTCCACTAGATTAACAAAGCAGGGCGTAAATATATTATAAATGTAATCTTTAACAGTTAATGGTAATTTATCTGAAACTGTTGCACTTAGATCGTCCCTGTAAATGATTCATACACAGCCTGTCGTTTATTCATCTCTTCCACTGTGGGTGCCTCTGCTATCTCTTGGTTAAAAAAAAAAAAAAAAAAAAAAACAACAATTAGTTTGGATTCAGGTAAAATATTTTAATACATGAAACAATTTCATAGAGTTAATTTTTTTCATAGAGTAAATTTTGAACGACTTTAGTGGTTTAATCATTTTCTGTCTTGTCAATGTTGATATCCCTCTCTCCTACAATATTACATTTTATTCAAAATAGTGTCTTAGCCTTTTGTTTATTTTTTTTTATTTTGTACTTTTGTTCCAAATGTTTAAAAAAAATAAACCAGTCAGTGATCACTTGTTGTTTTTTACCCTTTTGTTTGATTGAAAAAAAAAAGGCATTGATAAAACACCAGACCAATAAGGAGTATCGCTAAAAGAAGCAGTATCATTAAATCATTAACGATACCCATCCCTAATTTAAAGTCTTATTAAAAGTAAAAAAAAAAAAATGTTATATTGTGTTATTTGAAGCATGAAAATATTACTCCATTTGTCAATCCCGTTTAAATTTCCTAACAGACACGAACAACTTGAAATCTAAACTGATCTTGCCGATTACAAAGTAGAGTTTAGCAAATTCAGTGGAATGAAGGTTTTCCACTGGTCTGTAAAGTTTTGCCATTTTTAACTTTGGCCAGTATTTTCTATGATTAATTTCCAAACGCTTTTCTTTCATATCCATGCATCCAAAGCTCTGTGACCCTTAGCATTTTGAGAATTGTCATCTGTGGCAAATGTGGAAGTGTAATGCACCAAGCCTCCAACAGACACTGCAGAGAGTGAATAAATATATTTGCTAATATCGCATCCCAAACAGTCTTTTGCAATATTAGTATTGCACAAAGATATGATAGCAAAAAAAAAAAAAAAACTATTGTGCAGCCCTGATCAGCATGGTTAGATCAGACCTTGTTGTTTGCCATCCTTGTAATGGTTCACTAATCTGGCACATAAAAATGCTTTTAAGCCGATGTTGGCAGCCCACAGCAAAATAAAATGGGGAAAATGTAATTCTTAAATGTCACATTTGGTGACCGAGTACTCTGCTCTCCGCCCCCGTGTGTGTCCAGTGTGAGCATCTGCTGCAGTGAAACCGTTCAACTTACATTAGCGTGTAAAATCCAAGTTCATAACCCTTGGAACATTAGCCAACAATTACTGCGCTCCAAACAGTCCTCAGCCATATGAATATCACAAAGGCAATATATTAAAAATATGTTGTGCAGCCCTAATAAGAAGCAGAATAAACAGATATGGGTGTGAGACAAAGTATTCCAATAGCATATGACATCTACGACATGGGCCAATTTCCCCTCATTCATGAAAACTGCAGAGAAAAAGAAGCCGATTTGGCATGGTTTGTGTACTGCAGCACCAAATGGAAGCAGGGAAAGACAGAACATCTACGTCCAGGTACAAAACGGGGGCCTGAACTGGCAATGGGACAAAACTCAAAACCTTCAGTGGCCTGACATCAGTTGTTTGTTGCTCCAACATATGACGGCCAGCCGTAAAAACAGGCGAACCAACCTGACAATTCATGTTGTCCTCAGCTTCAATCAGCTTGCCTCTGTACACCTCGCCTGTGTTGGTCTCACAGGTCACGATGTGTCCCTCTGCCTCATGCAGGACCTTGATTGGCACGCCGATGGACATCTTTCAACAGCCTTTCACGGACAAAAAACAAAAGCAAACACTTTACTACATCAGCCACAGCATAAACTCTACAAACCTTGCTTCTCCAAATCATAGTTGACGTTCATCAAATAAATATAGGTTTACCAACTTCTGAAGGAAGCTTAGGCGTGAGAGAGGATTGCTGGTACAGTAAATACAGGAAAAATAAGTCACATGTTTGTCTAGCACTTAATGTCACAAAAAAAAAAAAAATCAGATTTGTAACATTGATATTTAAAAAGGCGGGAAGAGGTATGAAACGGGTTTAATGCGCATTGGCTCGTAAAAACAGAACCAACTTGGTTCAAGATGAATTACAGTCGCAGAAATTCTCTCTTTAGCCAAGTTATATTAAATGATTTTTTTTCCCTACAGTTAATAGTTGCATGTTTCATACATGAAGTTCTTAAACATGCACGAACGCCACAAGCATGTATAAAAAGCCCACCAATGTCACCAAGTAGAGATTATCCTTGGCACATGGAGGATAGGATTTACTGTTTAATTTTCCAACTTTAAAAACAGAAGCAGCTCGAGCCTCTCGTGGAATCGGTTGGATCAGCTAAGCGGGACTATTAAATGCTGCTCTAGCTAAACTAAGTGCCATTGCAAGCTACTGATTCTACCATCTTGGATGATTGCAGGTGGATACATAGAAATCTAGCACTTTGGTAATTTAAAAAGCAGCACGCCCCAAACTGCCTGTCGAAAAAGAAGAAAAAATTAACAGGCAAAATAACAACAAGTCATATGTGGAATATTTTCAAGCATTATTTTTTTGTTTTAATTGGCACACCAGAAGTCCAGACACCTGTAGTATATTATAAATCACTGTTTATTAGAAATAAATGCGGTAATAGCAATATTTAAACTCATAGTAAGTAGATAACAATTTTGTTGATCAACTTGAACACTACCAGACATACAAAATAATCATTGCTGCTCTGTAGACATTGTCCCTCCGCATGTAGTAATTACAACTACCATAGAAACATTTCTTGGTGATTTTGCAGAGAAAAGTCGAATGCTAACGTCGTTAGCTCCAATAGCTAACAACGCCACGGTACAATATATCTACTCATTAAAAGAAAACCTTCCGAGAAAATGTGCCTTTAAAGTCGATAATAAATAAACTACAACCAAGTATTCAATAGTTTTACATGTTCTACTTTAAATGTTGACTTTCTATTCATGAAAACCCCAACGGAGCCGCGATAACAATTGAAGCGATTAGCTTCAAAATTACAGCTAATCATCAGCCGGTATTTACACGCAAGCCGACGAGAAGTTATTTTACTGCCAACAACAAAGATTCAGTTTTGCAATTACCTCGATTGTTGTCTTGGAAAGAAGTTATTTTTCTTGCTGTTTCTGCTAAAGCAACTGCAACGTGCGCTTGTCGCTATCAGACCGCTTTTTGAGCCTTTTTCCTGCTACCCACAAAGCAACGAGGGGTCAGAGGGATTGTTTCCGGTAGCGCTGAACGCAGTGCACTGTGGGATATAGAGTTAGTTTCTGATTCTGTACGTTAGGAACCATAGACATAATATAAGAGTAGACGCGTCATTGGGCGGGTTCTGCCTATGCTGCGATGCGTCAGAGCGTCCGCCATCTTAAATGTGGCAAATCTGAAGTTACTCAGTCACTTAAACAGTATCAGAGGGACTTTAATCTCTGAATATACTTTGTATTCGTAGTATTTTGTTTTTAATATTACAAGTTTATTTTCGTATCCCTTTAGCTTCATTCTCCTGAATTTATTCTCCTAAAGAATAAAAATATTTAAAATAATCTAACTTGGCCCTATTACTCCAGGAGTGAAATAATTCTGCAAACTGTGATTATTCTGGAAATGTTCCCCCTTAATTCTCATAATATGATGTTTTTATCATAACATTATCACTTTTGTGTTTGTTTGCTTATTTTTACTTTATTGACCTAGGACTTTTTTTCCTAATATTATTAATTTTACCTCTTTAATACTCACCCAAAAAGTCTGTTCCTAAAGGTTCACATGTGACACGGTTTTTATGAAATAATGAAGACCACAATGTTTGGATTTACCAAATTGATCCTTATATTCATAACACATACACACACAATATATATATATATATATATATATATATTATATATATATATATATATATATATATATATATATATATATATATATATATATATATATATATATATATATATATATATATGTGTGTGTGTGTGTGTGTGTGTGTGTGTATTTATTGCAGCACAGGAATGAGGCATCTTCTCTGATCCACGTTCACAATAACAGAACTCAACTTTTTTCTGCCACATACAATATGGCGGTGACGTTGACGTGCGAACCTGCGCCCTATGACGCGTCTACGTATATATGTCTGTGTTAGGAACAACGTAGAGCGGAACATTTGTGTAAATTCTTTTATTTTTTTAAATGAATAATTTGAATAACAAACTTTCAGTTCTTGTTAAATAATAAAACAATAAATATCGAGATTATGTTACCAGTTACAGTCAAGGAGAACTAGAAAATTCCTAATTTAGTAATGGAAAGAACTAGGACACAACTAGCTGCTACCACAATTTGTAGTGCATAATTCTAAAAGTAGATATTCACAACCAAAAAAAGAATTAGATAGCTACCGCATCTTCCCAGGAGTGGACACGCCGAGCAAATTATTCCTAAAATCAGACAATAATGAAAGAAATGTAAAACATTTCAAGAGCTACATCTAAGATGCCCCGGTTAGCATGTTACAGTACAATTGTACAATATGTGGACGGTGCAATTAGTAAACAACTCAGCAGGTATGGTTTAAAGAGTTGCAAAGAGTCTCTTATCCAATAAAAAAACTAAAAAAAAAAAGTGTGCTTCACAGCCAGATCTGTAAAGTTGCATCTGAATGAACAAGACATCCAGAATAGGGTCCTTTAGACCGACGAGGCCAAAGTGCAGATTTCAGCTGATATACCGTATCAAAAGGCATACTTCATAACAACTGTCAAGCATGGTGATGCAGGGAGATGATGTGGACTACCATGGGACAAGATGATCTTGCAGCCATTGAGCTTGTCTTGAACTCCACTGCATAATACAGTACACAGACTGCCCTCTGGGCCTGTGTTGTGAAACAGCAGTTTTTGTTCAGCAGCTGGAGCTAACATCCTGAGGAAGAAAAGCCTTTGCAAAGACTTCCTCACCTGCTTGAAGGAGAACCTAAAAAATCTCTACCTGCTCCACCTCCTTTCCCAGCTGAATTGTTTGCTGCTCATTATAAATACTTTGGCGTTGTATTCGCCTTCGTTTTAAATTTGACATGGAGCAACTGATGGAAAGGTTTAAACTGAACCTGAGTTTTTTCATTATGAAATCCAGTTTTAATTTTTTTTGGAGGCCCAAAAGAGTTTGCTGAAAGCTACAGGTCTGTACTTGATTTCAATCTCCTGTAATGCATTCCTCTGCCAAATGCCTACGTACTTTGGACACTCTCTGTTGTGGAGCACTGAGACTTAAGTCGAACTTTAAGGTTTCTTACTCAGCCATTGCTTCTTATAAAATATGCTGAGGTAGTTTTTCACCGCCCATAAACCTTCATATAAAAGGCAATTCTCTGTCTTCTTCAACCATATAGACCTACATTACACAAAAACTTACTAGAAGCTATCATCTGTCTCTTTGCGGCCTGTTCCTGAAGTTTGTAACGAACTAGGGAAATCAGCATTCCAGTACGTAGATCCCTCTGCATGGAGTGAACTCCAGAACTCAGTAAATCTTTGAGAGCTCTACCTTAGACAAGTCTAAAGATATTATGTGAAAAGCTGCAGCGTTTGCCAAATTTTCTTATGTCTTTTAGCCCAAATATTGTTTGTAGTTCTGTTCTATTTTCTTTACATGTTACACACACACACATATATATATATATATATATATATATATATATATATATATATATATAGAGAGAGAGAGAGAGAGAGAGAGAGAGAGATAGATCGATAGATAGATAGATAGATAGATAGATAGATAGATATGTACGAGTGTATATATATAGAGATATATATATATATATATATATATATATATATATATATATATATATATATATATATATATAGTATGTGTTTTTCTAAAGTCTTCTGTCTTGCCCTCTCTGGAAACCAACGAGATACACTGACATTAGCTAAAAAGTTCTCTTTTTTTATGCGTATTAGCGATTGACTATATTTTTTTCCAGCACCAAAATGAGTTTTGTCAAAGTCAGTCATTTATTATGGATGGGTCTAAGAAAAACTTCACCCTGAGTATGAATGTAAACAAAATATACACGTGAAAAAACAACCATCTGATATAGTAACACTGATTTGCATCTTCTTTCTGAAAGGACATAAAGCAATTTTTCAAGCTGCTGCCATCATGGCTCCAGACTGACGTTTACAACTTTATGAGATTCCATAAAATAAAAAGGCTGAATGAGATCCCATCAGGGCGCCTCGTGGACCTTTTTTCCCTTCGAGAATGACTCACATTTGAATCGGACATGACCACCTAATTTCCATTAACCTTTTAGCCCTCACCTATAAAAACAAATAATTAATAATTAGAGTGTTTCAATATCTCATGTGCATGACTGCAAGGTTTGCCAAACAACTGATATGCATAGGATTTGAATGCACACCTATAGCACGTGTTCTATACAACCCCGGTGATGTTTATTTTGGGAGATGTGTGTCTGGGATTGCTGTGAGGCACATAAAAGTTACCTAATGTGGGTTTTTGCCACAGAGGACGGGGTTTTTAATGGGGAAAGAGAAAGCATAATGGGATAATAAAAGACATCATCAAATGAAGCTTCATTTGATTTTCATTGCATTTGGCTCATTGACTGGCGTCAGCAGCCAGGATACTCTGTAAACACCTCTTGGATTGTAGTCTGTGGCAATGTGCGTGCAGTTTATATGTGCGTTGATGTGTGTGTTTCTACTGCTCTTTATGTGTGCAAGCCTGATTTAGAAAGTAGTGGACTTACACGTCTAGGAAGAGTTCACAAAGGTCTAATAAATCTGCTGCTTCTTTGGGTGAAAGGTAGCTGGCTTGTCTGTGAATCATGTCACTTAGATGCTGAACAGGCGACGGGTGGCTGTTGCCTGGCAGTTATCTAATCCCTGATCAAGCCAGCAGCATCCAGACAGTTCAGAAATTACTCTGAGGGGGAGGTTTACTTAGGAAATGAGTATATTTATGTATTTATGTCTTATTCAAGCCACAGGGACAAAGACCGTTGATTATAACACAGAGTAAAAGGATTTATGTGGAAACATAGGCATCCTATAAACATTTTATCCATGGCATTATTTGTGTGTTTAACAACAAAACACACAATAATTGTTTGATTCATGTTTTCAGCAGAGAGAAATCATGGTTATATAAAGAGATTGACAATAAAAGGCGGCATGATATCCTAGTGGTTCGAGCAGAGAGCTTTTATCCTGGGAGGGCTGCAAGTTCCCCAGTTTGAATCCAACAAAGTGCTACTCTGGGTCCTTCAGCAAGACTCTTAGCCCCAGATTTCCCACTGGGTGACACAAAGTAGCAGCCCACTGTTCCTTAAATGATGGGTTAAATGCTGAGGACAAATGCCATGCCATTTGCAATGGCAAATAAAGAGGATGGTTAATACATGACCTACTGCAGATTTGTTAGAAATGCCATTAAAGTTTTTGAAAGTTTAAATACAATGCATTATATAGTTTGTGGAAAACTGTAGATTTGTACAAGCATCCCTCAATCATCAGCAACTGTGATAAAATATGTGAAAACATAAATATATTAACTCTGAAGTAACTAAATTTTGCTTCAGAAAATGTAAAAAGAAATCCAATCTTTAACATGCTTACCATTGTTCATGTAAAGACATGTTTTTGTCGATACCGTCCATACAGAAACCTCCCGGTGTCTTTGCTGTTATTACTTTGTATATTTCTTTTTTTTGCCCGTACGAAAGAACCTACTCTTCTTCTGTAACATTTGGCAAGGTTCCCAGCCAAAAATCACACATGGGGCCTATAAAAGTAGGAAATGGGTTGAATAATGGATCACTTATGAGATTGTTCACGGGTCCCATGGGTTCGATGCAGGACAACTCTGGGCAAAAAGTGGGACCCATATGGGTTCTGGATGTGATCTACAATTTAACCTGATTGCTTCGGGACCCATTTGAGAAGAAGTGATACAGTTTTTCATATAGTACACCCACATGGGTCCCATTCAAAAAGCACTTTCTGAACTCACACCCACTTAGCAAAATCCATATCCCTTTATCCTCATTTAATGTAACTTCGGCTTGTCTTTCTTGATCAGTCTTGCGGAAATTTTCTAAACAAACAAGGCATGGTTCGATGGCACAGAGGCAGTGAGCTTAACCCATATACGGAGGTCTTAGTCCTCGATGAGGCTGACCCAGGTTCAATTCTGGCCTGAGGTCCATCCCCATTTCTCAAACCCCCTTTCCTGTCAGCCTACTTTGTAAGAAACCCAGAAAAAGAATATATATATATATATATATATATATATATATATATATATATATATATATATATATATATATATATATATATATATAACCTGCGGCATGATATAGATATATATATATATATATATATATATATATATATATATATATATATATATATATTCTTTTTCTGGGTTTCTTACAAAGTAGGCTGACAGGAAAGGGGGTTTGAGAAATGGGGATGGATATATATATATATATATATATATATATATATATATATATATATATATATATATATATATATATATATAAATAAAACATACAGAAAATTAATCATTCTTGACAGGGTCTTAAAAACTAAACGTATCATTATTGAGGTTTAATGTTTTTTTCTTAATGTAAACATTGATTGACAAAAAACAAACACATATCCATAGAGGTCACTGCACAACAAGCAGATATAATACAAGCATCAGCTCATATTAAACATCAGTCTTCTTCCAACTTCTTTATTTTCATGTTGCCTGATCGTCAACTAACACTTGGGTCATATACGGAGGAACAGCAAATAAGGATTTCCCCCCTTTAGAATCAGCTGCTATGTCAGAGAAATACATGTTCTGTTCTTCGCTGAAATTGTCTTCAAACTGTCGTGTTTGCACAGGATTAAGTGTGTCGCGGTGGTGAATTTTTTTTTCTTCATATCTGAACATATGTGTCATGACACCTCTGCTATATCTGTAGAGCAGCAACCATCTGTCTTTTTTATGGAGAGAGCTTGCACGTTTACAAAGGCAGTGCAGCCTCCTCTATCTTTGAGCTCAAAAACATCTGTTGCTTCCTCTCCGTATATGACTGATTCTACTGCATCCTGTGCACAACATGCCATGCATGGCTTCTCCGGCATCACTGAGACGGTGCCACTTTGCATTTTGTGTCCATTGGTTATGAAGCTGCTTGGTAGGGCATCTAAATTTGAAGTCCAGTGGCTTGAGGCTTGGTGCATGGCGTTGCACCTTGATTGATCAGCATCAGGATCCAGGATGTAGTTATTCACCACCGTGTCACACGTCGAACCCTCTTTACTCGTTTCCGACGTCCGTCGAATGCTGTTGCAGCGGACGTCTCTGCTGTCAGCACTCCCGGCCCCGATAGCATCACCGTCTTTCTGCCTCAGGATGTGCTTGTGAAAAATCCTGCGGAAAGTCTGCCTGAACTCCCTGATGCGGTAGGCGTAGATAAAGGGATTGACCACAGAGTTGGCATGGGAGAGGATGATGGCGATGTTCAACACCCAGATAGTTGGGCGCTCGCAGTTCGTGCACAGGTGGTTGAAGCAGTTGATGATGTGAACGGGAAGCCAGCAGAGAGCAAACAAGCCCACGATAATGGCCAGGGATTTGGCAGCGTGCACTTCCTTCTGCAGAAAAGAACGGGAAGAGTTCGAAGACGGCGCTCTTTGTCCGGGAAGAGGTGCGTGCGCGACCTTGACGCTCATCCGGCGGAGCTGCCGCCGAGCCACCATGAAGATGTTGATATAGATGACCAGCATGACCAAGAGAGGGGTCAGCACGAAGCCGAAGAAGTTAAAATAGATCATGTAGTCCAGGGGAACTACGCTCTCAAAAAGGCATTGGGTCATGCCTTCAGGGCAGCTGTTATTTTTTGTGCTGTGAATTGTGGAGTTCCACCCTGTGCACAAGAGGCAAAACAGATTTAATATGATTTTTTTCATTCACATCTACCAGATACAACTTCTTCAAACAGGAAAAAATAAATAAATCAGGTGTCAGGTAACAACACGTGGAGAAAAGAAAAATGCATCGTTCGGATTTCAGTATGAATCAGATTTCCCCTGTAACTGTCTGAACCACTTAGCAACAAAACTGAAAAAGATAAAAACTGAAGGAAAAAAAAAACTAGGATGAATACTTTTAACTTCCCCAATTTTTCCTGATTTGATCTAGTTTTTCCTCGATACTCCAACAAACAATATAAATCAGAGTAAAATTATCCTTCTTGTTAACGTTATTATAAAGGAATAAATTAAGAATTTGCTGAAGTATTTAGTCACTGGAAATAACTGTAAACCACAAGTTCCTATTAACCCACATTTTATTTCAGTATTCAGCCTTTTTGCTCATAAAACACAAAATTAGCCAAGCAGTGTCTCAAAAGTAAAGAAAATACAAAATCTGGAGGAAGAGCAGTAATTCTCAAATGTTTTTTTTTTTTTTTTTTTTTTTTTGCTTTGTTTGTAAAGTTTTTAATTGATTGGATTTGGTGTTATTTTAATATACTGCTCAAAAAATAAAGGGAACACTAAAATAACACATCCTAGATCTGAATGAATGAAATATTCTTATTAAATACTTTGTTATTTACATAGTTGAATGTGCTGACAACAACATCATACAAAATGATCAATGAAATCAAATTTATCAACCCTGGAGGTCTGGATTTGGAGCCACAGTCAAAATGAAAGTGGAAAAACACACTGCAGGTGGATCCAACTTTGATGTAATGTCCTTAAAACTAGTCAAAATGAGGCTCAGTAGCGTGTGTGGCCTGCAAGGGCCTGTATGACCTCCCTACAACGCCTGGGCGTGCTCCTGATGAGGTGGCGAATGGTCTCCTGAAGGATCTCCTCCCAGACCTGGACTAACGCATCCTCCAACTCCTGGACAGTCTGTGGTGAGACATGATGTGCCAGATGTGCTCAGTGGGATTTAGGTCTGGGGAACGGGCGGGCCGGTCCATTGCATAAACGCCTCAGTCTTGCAGGAACTGCTGACACACTCCAGCCACATGAGGTCTAGCATTGTCTTGCATTAGGAGGAACCCAGAGCCAGCCGCACCAGCATATGGTCTCAGAATGGGTCTGAGGGTCTCATCTCTGTACCTAATGGCAGTTCGACTACCTCTGGCGAGCACATGGAGGGCTGTGTGGCCCCCAAAGAAATGCCACCCCACACCATGACTGACCCACTGCAGAACCGGTCAAACTGGAGGATGTTTCAGGCAGCAGAACGTTCTCCATGTCACATCACGTCAGTCACATGTGCTCAGTGTGAACCTGCTTTCATCTGTGAAGAGCACAGGGCGCCAGTGGCGAATTTGGTGTTCTCTGCCAAACATCCTGCACGGTGTTGGGCTGTAAGCATTACCCCCACCTGTGGACGTTGGACCCTCATCCCACCCTCATGGAGTCTGTTTCTGATCATTTGAGCAGACATATGCACATTTGTGGCCTGCTGGAGGTCATTCTGCAGGGCTCTGGCAGTGCTCCTCCTGTTCCTCCTCGCAAAAAGGCAGATGTACCAGTCCTGCTGCAGGGTTGTTGCCCTCCTACAGCCTCCTTTACGTGTCCTGATGTACTGTTCTTTCTCCTGGTAGCGCCTCCATGCTCTGGACACGACACTGACAGACTCAGCTAACCTTCTTGCCACAGCTCGCATTGATGTGCCATCCTGGATGAGCTGCACTACCTGAGCCTCTTGTGTGGGTTGTAGACTCCGTCTCATGCTGCCACTAGAGTGAAAGCACCGCCAGCATTCATAAGTGACCAAAATATCAGCCAGAAAGCAGAGGAAGTGAGAAGTGGTCTGTGGTCACCACCTGTAGAACCTATCCTTTATGGGAGGGGGGGGGGGGGGTGTCTTGCTAATTGCCTCTAGTTTCAGCCTGGTGTCTATTCCAATTGCACAACAGCAGGTGAAACTGATTGTCAATCAATGTTTCTTCTTGAGTGGACATTGGAGTTACATTGTGTTGTTTAAATGTTCCCTTTATTTTTATTTCTTTTTTGAGCAGTTATTGAATTATTAACTGGGTTTGTTTGGTTCTTGTCTTTTTTAAAGAAAACTCTCCTGACATTGAATTAAAAAACAAAAAAACACTTTATTCAAATTCAAACTAATGTTACATCGTTTCTGTTTCCTGTTTTGTTATTTTCTTGTGGGGATAAAACAGGCTATTTTGCAAAATTTTGGCAACTGTAGACTTGAAATACCATCTACTAAATGTCTTTTGTATTTCCACTGACATATCTTGTCTGCATTCTGGATGAAGCTTAGATGTTGACTGGTAAACCTCAGAAATAAATGTGCATATATTTTCTGAGAAACGGATAATAAGCTGACTTATAATATACATTTTTGTGTCGGCCTTGTCCCGCCCATGGCCTCTGACTTTCTCATATCCTGGTGCTGTTTGGAGTTTTACATTTTAAGACCCACTGTCCAAATGCTCATTGGAAAGTCGCAGGGATCCATGTCAGGACCAGTAACCGAAGTCAATATAAGATTAAATACATTTTTTAGACTTTATACCCAGTTAGTATTGGTGGAAGCCATGCTGAATGCGTTGCCACCCAAGGGAAAGGGGGGATTCAGTATTCGTTATGACATACATTTCAAAAAAATTATTTTAATAACAGAAGAGACTGGAGTTTGGCTTTAAACATATGAGTTACATCACAAATATTGGCTAAATTTCATCTCTCACCCGTGTTCCAGCCAATCATGGGTGTCAGGCCGATCCCGGCTGACAGAGTCCAGCATAGGGCTATAATGCACTTTGCCCTCTGCCCTGTTACCAGACTGTTGTACCTGAAAGGTTGAACAGAGCACAAAGATACATTATAGAGCAGGAAGCTTTGTTTAAGCTCTTTGTGATTACATCAGTCCGAAGAAAAGTCAATATTTGCTAATATTTACTAGCTGTGCACTTAAATCTAACCACATCATTTATTTATTAAGACAAATTGAAGGTTTCTTAAAAGAGCCTCAAAGTAATCAGTACACATTTACTTTTATGGCCTGCCTTTCCTACTTATGGGTTGGCTGATTAAACACATCACAATCATAAGCCATGAAACTTTGTTGAAATCCAGTTTGTTTTTCATTTTCTTTAGAACAAATGACTTACTTACCTTTTCATATTCTGCCTTTTATAAGAATACCGTAATACATCCTAAATATTAAAATGTTGCATAAATCAGTGAAGGTTTTAGAAGTCTATTATTGCTGTTTTTGTGCCTTTCTCAATCTGAGGTTGTTCCGATGCCAAAAACTACTTGAAATGCCCTTATTTGCATGTCTACTAAAAAAAAGCTTTCATGAATCTCAATCTTTAAAGAATTTCTGTTTAGTGTAGAATCATCAATTTCCGTTTTGACCTCTTCAGTATTTTTTATTTCTTTTTTATCTATAAATGATTAAATCCACACTCCACAAAAACATTGCTCAGAGTAGGAATCTTCTGGATAGGACGGCCATGTTTTGTTGCCTGGAAATTTAGAAAACAAAATTATTAATAGAAAAGTTATTTGAGGCATAACTGACACAGACCTTTTTATCCCCCGCTGATGATCTTGTTGCCCCCAGAGAGAATGCAAATCAGGAGGTGAGTCATATTACCCATATATCAAAAAACAGATATACCCACACAGACACTTGATTTCAAGCTGGGTTTTGAAAATTAAAATGTTTATACCCTTTAGTCTTTCTTTTACAATAAATTCTGGGGGTAAGTTTTGTTCCTCAGGAAATCACTACATTTTTGCTAAAACTTCAAACCTTTTCTTGGAACTACGTATATTAAATATGAGCAAACGTAGCTAGAATAATGAAATAAACACGAATAGCCAGTACTCTTTGAGGCCTTAGTTCAGATACTCGTAATTGTGACAGGGTTTTTGACGGAGATTCAGTGTGGGTAGGTTGGCAGGCTTGTGGCACCAGCATTAGCACTAAGAACACAGTGAAACCATTATGCAACTGCTTATGCAAATGGATCACCTGTTGTGGCTTACACGGCGAGACTTCCTTAACAGGAAAGAGCGGCGGTTACTAACCAACTACTAACTCAATGTTCTGTAGCAACACTCGTCTTAGAAACAAGGAAACTTGTATCGTTTAATCTCTATTGATCCATAAGTGTGCTAAAGGTGAGACTTTTCAGCAACCTAACATGCCCTCAAAGCAGACAAATTTACTTTGTCTTGCATGGATGAATAAATGCTGATCTGTACAGATGTGGCTTTTTTTTTTTTTTTTTCTTTAAGACATCTGTGCAGTTAGGCGCTGGTTTATTGCCTCACTTGAACGGCATGTGTTGGAAGCACACCTGAGAGGGTTCTTGATCGCAATGTAGCGGTCCACAGCGATGGCCAGCAGACTGAAGATTGAGCTCTGTGTGAGCACGAGGAGAAAGCAGGCGATGAACAGGCAGCCGTAAAATTCGGCACAGAAACCCACACTAGACACAGACGAAAGGGAACCGTTACAAAAAAAGGCAGCTGTGACAACAATTAGCAGAAATCATCAGTGGGTTGTGTCTCATCCTGTAATGTAATATTTCAGTGGTACAACATTAACCCTAGCCCAAAATTAGATAACAACAAGGAAATGATACCTAATCGTAATAGCGAAGGGAATTGCCAGCAGCCCCACAGCGATATCAGCAACCGCTAGAGAGACAACAAAGAAGTTGGTGATGCTCTGCAGGTTGGAGTTCAGGCAGACGGACCAGCAGACCAGGATGTTCCCAGCCACAGCCAGGATAGCAATCAGCAGCTCCAAGCCAATATAAACCACCTGGTAGTGTTTCAGCATGGTTGTTTTTGTTTCCTCTTTTTTTTTTTTCTTTTTTTTTTGCTTCCTTTGTACTTTCATCCCATTCAGTCAGCTCCTCGTCTTGTTTTCAGACACAATATTTGCTCGCCGAACCGCATGGTTTGGCTTGGGACAAAAGGAATTGTGTCACATCGAGAGTGAGGCAAAGAGGGAAGTTCCCAGCACGGGCTTGCATCAAGGCACATGCGACGCCGGATTTCGCTCGCACCTTTTACCGTCACGGCGGCGGCGGCGGCCCTGGGGCTGTCAGTGTTCCTCTTTTTTCAAGTTGTCGTCACTGAACACTTTTAGAAAAGGACGCAAAACGATGAGGACGAAGCATCTGAGGGGGCTGCCGACGTACAGCAGCAGTCTGGAGAGGGGGGAAAAAGAGAGAGAACATAGTGTCAGTGTTTTTGGCTTGGATGAACTGATTGCACAGTTCTAAATGGACATGCATTGTACATGCGCACGCGCATCAAAAAGGCCATCCATCACTGCACGACAAGGGAACAGGGTCAAATCAGACGGGGCAACAAGGGGCTTTTTATTTGGGAACGGTTTCCCAAAATCCTTTTATCTTATCGTTTGAGATACTGACATACTTTCCACCAAAACCCCCAGATAATGACAAAAATAGCTCAAACACTAATTGAACTGTATAGTCAAATGAAAACTCTGTGGAGCTATTCTTTTTTTTTTATATAGGAATCCCTGCATACTGCAAGCTGATTAGTCCTGTAACGACGTCGGGAAAACATTTGTAACAATGGACCCCAGACAACTGCGCTAAATGGGGCAAGTTACACAGTTAAACGGCAGAAGTGAAGAAAACAAAAGAGTATGGCTTGCCTTTCCATTGAGCCCCCTTTCCTCTAATACCCCTTCGCAAACTCCAACTACATTCAGAAGTCACCTAGAGTCCCCCTGTGTATAACTTAATTTCACTATAACGTAGCAACTGTTTTGTGAAAAGGCTCAAACATCGTCATGAAGACCAGGAAAGCAAGCAGACAGATCAGGGCTATAGCTGTGAGGAAATTTAAACCCGGATTAGGTTCTAAAAAATTTGCCTTTGAACACAGAGGACTGTTCAATCCATCGTCTAAAAATGGCACAATGTCACCCGTATCAAGACAAGGTCGCCAACGTGAACTGAAAGGCGAGAAGGACATAAATCAGAGAAGAGGCCCATGGTTCTCTGGAGGGGCTGCCGAGCTCCACAGCTCAGGTGAAAGAGTCTGCTGACGGCCCAATTGCTTAGTTCTGCACTTTACATCGGGAAGAGAGGCAAGAATAAAGCCATTGTTGAAGGAACGTTAGGGCATTTAGTTCAGCTTTAAACTGGCCAAAGGTCATGTAGGAGCCACAGCAAACACGTGGAAGAATGTCATCAAGAGGCTATTGGCCTACATGATAAATGTGCAGGAAAACTAACACTGTGCGTCCACCAAAACACGGCATGCCAAACTGGGCGGTGGCCAAACCATCTTGTGGGGATGCTTATTTTGAGGCAGGGACGGGGATTTTTTTCCAGAGCTGACCCAATCTGTTATAGGCAACAAAATTCTAGAGACTAAAGGTGGTTGTTGCAGTAAAAAAATAAATACCGCCATGAGTAGCTAAAGGGTTTGGCTAAAATTTCTGTTCATTCCAAGGTGTAACAATTAATTTTCCTCATTTCAACATAGAGCTGGTAAGGAGACTAGCAGCATGGATCAGAGGGTTGAATTTAATGAGGACTCACTTTACTCAAAAAAAAAAAAAACATCCTGTAAGATCTTTAAAAATTAACTAAAGAAATTCTTAAGCATGTCAGTTATCAAGGCACACAAGATCAAAATTCCAGTTTAAGGCTTGGAGTAGTTTTTCTTTCTTTTGTCACTTTTCTTGGGCCATTGAGTTTCTATTTCTTTTAAACATTGACAGAAGCACAGGCGAATGTGCCATTGATCAGGAGTCGCGGGATAGATTGGGAAGTTTTGTTATTCTGATCAGCAAAGGGGTGACCTATGCAACAAAGGTTAAAATCTGGAAAAACAAAGCATTACTTCTACAGGTCCCTGATTGCTCAGAGGGTCACAGGTACATCTGTGGGTCATTTGTTCACTTTCGACAAATTGTGTTTGCATTGCCCTTTTTTTTTCTAAGTTTCACATCTATTTGCATAGAGAAGAAATTTTGCATTAAATATTAGGCAAGAAACAAGGAGAAAAACACATATCAACAATTAATAAACTAACCCTTAATCAGAATATTCCCCAACAAAAGATGAAAACTCCTAACACAGCAGAAAGAAGACATTGCAAGTTCACATTTGGAAAACATTCAAAACCGAAAAAACAAACAGCAGCTCTGGGGAAGACAGCTAACAAACAGAACAAAGGAAACTCACAAAATGAAACCTTGTTTAACACGGTGTTAGTTGCATTGTGGTGTCAATGAACCGAAGACAACGGGGGTTTATTAATAGTTTCTGAGCAGCTCAAGCAACAGAGTAAATGCACGGAGGGTGTAAAGCTGCAAATTGTGCATTCTCACACTTCCACAACAGTGCTTGACTTATAGCAAAAGACTTTTCCACTTTTCCACAGACAAATATTCGTAGCTTGCCGAGTTGTTCCCCTGTCCTCAGCAGAGCTGCAGGAAGACATGGAAAAACATGGAAGACCTACACCAGCATCAACAGGAGAAACTAATCCTTCAGTGGCATCTGACAGTTTGATATTGAGGGGAGTCTTTAAATTATCTAATGTATCATATCCCTGTTTTCATTCACTTATTTAATAATGAGCACTAAACATGCTTTAGTGTATTAAATACATTTATGTATGTATTTATTGGACCATGAGTTCGGAATAATATCTATCTATCTATCTATCTATCTATCTATCTATCTATCTATCTATCTATCTATCTATCTATCTATCTATCTATCTATCTATCTAAACATTTAAAAGATGATGGCATTTTGAGTTTGAAACTTCTGTCTTTCTGCTGTGGTGTTAAACCAGTCTGTTTAAAAGTCCACTCAAACGTTCCACCTATTCTTTGGAGCAAACAACTAAATGTGAATGTGTGCTGCACCGGGGAAAGTTATACTTATAATGACATCTTTGGTGATTGAGTTATACGCAGTGTTAAGGTAGACTGAAAACACCAGTCATTCAATCACACAAATAAATGTACTGTTTGAGCTAAAAGATGTAAGTCAGGTTTCAGTTCAGTTAGATGTAGCTGTGCGGAATCTCTGGTGAGTGATACCAAAACCACAGAGTTATCAGGGACTGATTCTAGACATTCTTCTTCAAATATACCCTTAAAATAGTAGATGTAATAGGATTTTATGATTAGATTTGTGCTGTTTCCACAGCATTTCTTAATGGGGGAAGCCAAGTGTGCATGCTCAGTATGAGGGATTGCTGCAAAGGCATCAGCAATGCAGGGGGAGTGAATGCTGCTTGTCAAGACTCGACGCAATCCGCTGGGTTTCCTTAGATAGGAAACTTTTCAACCAATCTGTCTGGATGATGTGATTGAATTTGACTTTGTAAAGTGCCATGAGATGACATGTGTTGTGAATATAAATAAAAATATAATTGAACTGAAGAAAGCAGTAAATTTGATTTGTATAAAAAAGCAGTTAAAAAAGCGACAGTAATATAAAGACATAACAGAAAATATAAAAAACAGCATGCATGCAACATCACACAGCATAAATCAACTGTAGTTAAAAGCCCGTCTGAATAAATGAGTTTTTAACTGTCTCTTAAAAGACTCAACAGAATCAAGTCAGTGCAAATATGGAGGCAACCCATTTAACAATCAGGGGGCCACCGCGCTAAAGGATTTATCCCTTCTTGTTTTAACATGTGTTCGTGGAACCGTTAATAGCCTTTGACTGGAAGTTCTCAGACTGCGAGATGCGTTCGGCTCTAGAGGGTCAGAGATGCAGCCTGGGGCTTGACCACACAGGGCTCTAAAAGTAAATACTAACATTTTTAAATTAATTCCAAAATGTATGAGAATCCAACAGGAAAATCAGGAAGTTTTTTTTTTTTTTTTGCGTTGGTCAAAACCCTTGCAGCAGCATTTTGGTCAGGATGTTTCCTATTCAACCCCCACCTGTTGCTGATCAAGATTGATTAATATAAAAGCATTAATAATCATCCCTATTTCAGCATTTCTCATCAGAGTATAAAACTTAGAAACACTTCTTAGTGAAAAAAAATATTTTGGATTATTCCTGAGAAATGGCACTTCAATGTCATGGCAGAATTAAAAATAATGCCAAGGTTTGTGAGGTTTAGTCTGACAGATGGCCTACACACCAAGATATAGCTTGATTTCAATTATTTGTTTCTCGGGGGCAATAATTATGGGTTCAGTCTTATCAGAATTCACCTGCAAGTGGTTTTCGCAGACCTTACCGTTGGATACTACAAAAAAGTCTGTTAAGGAGTTAAGGAGAGCAACTTTAAATATTAATTTGGCTGAAAAGAACAGTAGTGTGGAATATCGTATTTGCTGTCCCCCCATAAGGATTGTGGCAAACTTAGCCATACATTTTTGGTTTTCTTTAAAAAAAACTTTATGTTTTTGTTACTCTTCCAGAAAGGCCAGTTTTGAGAAGTGTATGGCTTATAGTTGTCCTATTAACTGAATGTTCCACCTGAGCTGAGGATCTTTGCAAGTCCTCCAGAGTAACCATAATGCTCTATTGGGGTTTCTTTACTATTTGGGGGGCTTCTGAAGGCAGCTGGTTGCCCTGGATTTTATGAAGTGGTATCAGAGTAAAGAGGGCTGGATATGTGCAATGCTATTCAGATTGACATTTGTAAAAAAAAAAAAATAAATAAATAAAAGAAAGAAAGAAAGAAAGAAAAAAAAGAAAGAAGAAGAAAGAACCCCATAAATAATCTAGCTCCACTTCACAATTACATATATATCGTTATTTCTTAGTCTATTGCATAAAACCCCAAATTTATGGTTGGAATGTGAAATGTTTCAAGGGGTACTAGGACTAAATCCTGCAGTGTAAGTATGTAAGTAAGCCTTGTTAAAATCAATCAGAAAGAACTTAAAAAGAAGAGACCGGTGTGATCATCCAATTTCCCAAACCCAGGTTACCAATCTTTGGGATCTGGGGGAATCCTGCCTAATCCTCAAACAGCGGAAAACAAGAGCCCACCCATAAACTACATAATATTTATTTTTTTATGTTTTCTTTCATCAAATGAGAGCTCCTGATGTTTTTGCTCACTGGTGAATGATCTAACACCAGGAAGTAAAACAAGAATGTGGGCGTGCAAAAAAAAAAAAAAAAAAAAAAAAACCCACTGAAAACAGAAGTCTGCACAGATGACTTTCATTTTAAAGTGTTCTCATTCGGATATTTTTAAACATTTAGTTCACACTTCATTAAACATACCCCTCTGAGCCACATGCAACCATGCAGCTCTACCAACAGTAATCCTGATACGCACTCTGTTCTAGTCAAGCAAAGTCCAACTTTTCCTCTGTTGCTTTGGCTGTTGAGGAATCCAGACACTGGGATTTATCCAGTTGCAGTAAAAGACCTCATAAGATTGCAACAGATTAGCAGCGTGCAAATCCTCTAAAGCACGGCGGAAAGCAAACACGTTTGAGTTACAGTGGGGGGTTTTCCCCCCAGTACAACAAAATATGATTTTCCAGTTGTTTTACTTAAATAAAAAAGAGAAAGAAAGAAAGAAAGAAAGAAAGAAAGAAAGAAAGAAAGAAAGAAAGAAAGAAAGAAAGAAAGAACCACGGCTAATCAGTTTGATGCTGCATAGAGGAAGGGGTGATAAGAAAATGCACATCCTGCTGGAAAGGATCTGTCACTGCCCTGCCAATCAATGCATGAGCTCCAACAAAGTCCAAGGAAAGCAAGAGTTAGAAACAAAATGCTAATTTTCAACAACTAATTATATATTTTTTATTGATTTGATTAATTTCAAAAGCTGTTTTGAGAAGGAAAACAACATAAATCAGGCTACAGTGCTCCTTTGTTTTTCTTTTTTTTTTCAAGCTTCTTAGACATTACCAGCTCAGCACACTGATACGTTAGTTTTACCCCAAAAGTTTCGTGTTATGATCACAGCGTTATTTGACATAAAGCATTTATCTTTAACCCATTCCAGAAAACATCTCGCTTCCATTGTAGACTAGGTATCCAGTTCACGTATAGTTCTGGTTTTACAGTGCAATATTTGTGTTTTATACAATTAAGGATCTCATACGACCTATTATCCGACGCGTTTTGAGTTTCCCCCCTTCCTTACCTCAAGGGCCGGGTTGATCTCTCTGTTGGCTGGCTTTCACATTCACCTGAAACATCAAACAAGGAGCTGAAAACCGAAATCCAGGAGGAGCGGAGAGATGATAAAACCTGTTGAGATCACATCGAAGGCGCTGGCCGTGATGCTGCGCACCGACGCGACCCAACAGGAAAACGAAGAGCGGCCGTGTGCGCGTGTGCGTGCGTGCGTGTGTGTTTTCCCCGAAATCGCTGCTACGGTGAGGTCGCAAAGTTGCAGCTGCAGCGTGGAGACCCGCCCACCCCAGACGGCACATAACGCGTTAAATACGCAAGCAAATGCTTTGAGTTGCCTTTGGTTTGTTTCAGTCAGAAAAAAGGCGACGCGCAGAAGCAGAAGATGTAACTTCGGCACAGAGTCCTCCAAAGTGATGGAAAACCCGCGGTGGTGGTGTCTGAGTGCGACACACTGAGACCAAAGGGCTCCGCAAACCACAGCGGAAGGTGAGAACGGTGAAACAGAAAGAGGGTGAAGCTATGATTTTTTTTCTCACAAGAAAAGTAAATGTAAAGCAAGCATTCAGTCATGTGAGGGGAAGGAAAAAAATCCCTCCATTAATGTTCAGTTCTTTTAGAAATGTTTTCATATAAGAATGTCTGATCTAAATTTTCATCAGGCTTAATTACAGCTAATCACAACAAAAATCTTGCTTTAATAATGAAATGAAGGGTATCAAAAATAAATGTGTTTTCTAGCAGGGGGAAAAAAGCTAGGACACCCTACCCCACTTTAGCTGGAGCTTTCCCGTTGGCTGAGATGCTTTATACAGCCATACACTGTGGCTCCACTAGTGAAAGTCACTAGTGGAGTTACTTCTTCTTGCATGTCATGTCACAAGGTCCAGTTCTGCCTCAGCTTTAGTGTTTCACAGATGGTCTCACAATTTCTTTGAATCGTTCTCTGATGCATGATAGAATTAATGATGGATATAACAATTCTGAGCTGGTCAGGCCCCCCCAGTAGCAAAGCTTCTCCAAACCATGACACCTCCACCTCCATGCTTGGCAGTTGGTGTGAGGGTATTTTCCTGGAAAGCTGTATTTGGCTTGGACCAAAAACGTCCGCATTTCTAACCCTTCCAAACAATTCAGTTTAGGCCAGTCTGTCCGAAGAAAATAATTTCAGCAGTCTGTGCCAATGTTGTCTCTGTTTTAGTCTGGCCTTTGTGTTTATCTTCAAGAGCAAAGGTTCCTTCCTTGCAGTAGATGCAGTAGAAGTAGTAGGCTATTTTTGGTCAATCTTTGAAAATTTGTGCAAGATCATGTTTTAGTTATACATGTCTTTACTGTTTTTTTCTCTTCCTCTGTTTACTCCCCACGTTAAGATGCCAAAATTTGGATCTTTAATTACTGAGTTCCAGTGATTTTAGTCTGGCAACTGCTGAAGTGGGATTAGGTAGCCATGGTTGGACGTCAGCACCCGACATAGAATGGATGTGAAACAGAACAGTTCTTGAAAGTGAGTTTTAACAGATACAGTAAAAACACACAATCTGAACCCTTAAATGTTGCTTTTTTTTAACTAAATTCAGTTCAATTTTATTTATATAGCGCCAATTCACAAGGCACTTTACAAATTCAATTCAATCAAATCTTACAGACCGATTGACCAAAAAGTTTCCAAGGAATTCCAGTAGATTGCATAGAGGGTATGACCAGCAGCATTTACTCCTCCTGAAAGAGCGTAGAGCCACTGTGGGCAGTCGTCTGCATTGTCGTTTGCTTTGCAGCAATCCCTGATACTGAGCATGCATGAAGCGACAGTGGAGAGGAAAACCCCACTTTAACAGGAAGAAACCTCCAGCATAAGCAGGCTCAGTGTGAACTGCCGTCTGCCACAAATGACTGGGAGTTTGGGAAGAGAGAGCAGAGACACAAAAGAACACAGAAGAACTGATCCAGGAATACTTTCTATGTTAGAAAGGGTAATGGCAGATGATCCACCGATAGTAGTGGGTATGTTCCGCCACAAGGGGGGAGTAAGGAACGGTAAGGAGACGAGGAGTTCACAAACATTGATTTTATAATTTTAATTTATCACAAAAAGTTATTTTTTGTGGTAAAAGAGTATACCATCAAACTTCTGTACAGTCTGTTAATCAGGATTAGGAGCCAATTTTAATTTTGCTCAGACTTGACAGGAATGGCAGAGACCCGCTGACAGGTTGGCCTCGCTGTAGCGATCAGCCCCACTGCAGCTGCATGTAGTTGGCCAGACCGTCTGTGATTTCCCCCAGAATGGATCTGTTCATTGCGATTGAAAAGTTCCTATACAGCGTAAGTTAGTGGGGGACATCTGCACATAACAGATATCAAATGTGAAAATCTTGGCTGGATGTTTTTGGCGTTAAATATGAACTGTTTCGCCACTCTGCCTGTGTGTGTGTGTGCGCACACGTGGAGCAGGGTCTCTTTCCACAGCAGAGAAACAGGAGGAGACCTTCTCGCCACATATAGCCTTTAACCTACATAAAAATAATTTTGCTGTGATCAAAAGTTCACAATTCTGTACCTAAAAAACGTCCTCGTCGTTCTCGCCGTGGCTACATTAAAATTATACTCATAAAACTCTAAAGATCAGTCTCGTCTATGCTCCACTTCTGTCTCACACCCCACACAACTGTGGTCCCTGCGCTGGGCAGGCAGAAAGAAGCTGTGCTTTATTTTTATTTATTTATACCAACAGGAGTAGAATAGAGTGGAGCCTGGCGGTGAGAAGTAGGGTTAGAGCTAGTCTTAAAGAGGCCTAAGGAGATGGCCTTCTTGCCGCCCCCCATAGACCAGAGAGAGGTACTGCAGTTTTCCTCACAACGTCCCATACGTCATTGGGGCTGTTTTAGAGCAATGGTCCCCAGCAAATGGGATACCCCACGAATACCCCAGGAAATCAAGACTGGGGCTTTGAATCCTGGGGCTTTTAATGGAAAAGAGGCTCTTGACTCCATCCTGCCACCCAGGTGGTTTGACAATTCCCAACTTAAAGCATGTGACTTACACACTTCTCAAGCTGGCCTCATTGTTAAACTCTCTGTGTCAGGCACTCAAGTAATCTCCAATACAGCCCCCTCAGAAGCAACTTCTAAACATTTCTAACATGGAGGTGTTCTTCAAAACTCCAGTCTGGTCAATGACTATCTGCAGCATTAAGGATCATTTAACAGGGGTCTCTTTTGATCCTGGATCCCTCCCATCCTACAGACTTTAAAATATGCATCAAGAAATTTTAAGCCATGTATTTCTCAAAGCCATTGATACTTCCTTTAATTCAGTGTAACACACTGATGAGCAAATCAACTGAAGTCTTAACCTTTAACTAAACTAAAAGGTTGTAAAACTAAACAATGCACATATATGTACACCTTGTTGGCGTTCTATATAACAAAAACCACAGGATCCATTATTGGCCTTGCATCTTAGATACCAACTTATGAAATGAAATAACATCGAGGAATACTTTATGTAACGCGTAGAGATAGATAGGTAAAAAAAACATACTTGAGCCACACAGGGTGTTTCGCTTAAAAGGTTTATTAACAATAACCAATGATGTCCTGGTGCAGACAGACACAAACAATTCTGGGTAAGCACTCACTGGCAACTCTGGGCAGGATCTATGGGGTGCTTGCTGATAGATCCAAAGGGCCTGACAAGGATTGTGGTCATTATAACAGTCCAGGTCAGTGTCCAGGAAAGAAGAAACCAATGGTGTCCAAAGGAGGGCAAGGTGAGACAAGGGAATCCAAAAAATCCAGAACTTGGTCAAAAACGAGCCAGGACAGGCAAAGAATGCTGGACATCTACTCACTCAAAGGTATTCAATAATCTGGCACCCTAAGGCTGTGGATGCCCAGTACATAAAGGCAGGTAACTAGGTGAATGGAAGCTGCTTGACTGCCGCTGCTGCAGGAGGATGGATCACAGGTGCAGCAGATCACATTAATTTCAAGGTGCAGGAGGAAAGTGAGGGAGCAGAAAGACAGGTGGACCAGAATCATAATATTTTATGTGTGAAACTTTCCAAGTATTGGCTTATGCTTCCATCCCAGCCTTTCGTTTGGGTCAAGGTCTGAACTATGACCGGGATATTGCTTCATCTTGATTAATTTTTTTGCCAGTAATTTTATTGTGGATGTGCTCCTGTGTTGGGAATAATCACCCTTTTGTATGATTCTTTCATATGTTCAATTAAACATTAGATATCTGGAGATTTGAGTTTATGACATTACACCAGCCCTCCACTACCATGCTCTGGAGTTGGTTTGGAATTTTTTTTTTAGAGATTACGCTCGGTTTTAGCCAAAACCTCTTCAAAGTGGTCCTGATTTCTTTAAACGACATTGATGCACAAGTCTTGTTTGTTGACCTCTATCTAGAGACTTTGTCAATTGTCATCTTTTTCGTTTTTCCCTGAATCATCTTTCTTTTAACTTTTTGTTTGAAACGGGAATATCATATGTGGTAAAATGTTGCAATATATCCACAAAGTAATCACAATTGCAATGACCCTGTTACTCACCATTTAGATTTTTAAATGAATGTATTTTTTATGTAACTTTTTAAAAAACGTTCCCTTACCCTCCTTCTATCCAAAAGCATTTACACATGGGCTGGAAGTACAATTTGTAGTTAAATAACGATAAGCAGATACATTTAGCTTTAATCTGCTCATTCAACTTGAATGTGAGTCACAAGACGAGTCCCAACAGGCTCTACTTAGATACAGGAGATTTTATTTACTATTTTTGTGTACAAACATAGGCTGCAAATGCCTCTCAAACATGTTTTTACCCTCAGAATACAGTTTTTTTTACAGTTCTACAAGCAGAACAATGAATAGTTAACAGGAAAAAAAAGACTCAAAAGTAGAAAGTGACATAATTGGTCAACAAGTCTCATCCTAGAGTTTAACATTATGTCCTCAATTAAAAAAAAAAAAAAATCTAGAACATTGCTTAAAGTAGGCAAATTTGTTGGTGGCATGACTTCTGAAAAGTGGCAGCAGAAGGTCGTGTAAATCACCTATAATATGGCAATAAATACCAGGGTCATGTACCAATAATGCACAATTTAAGCAATATGCACCAACTTCAGGTAAGCCCACAGACAAACTTGACATTTCTGACTGGGACTTAGACTGTGGTGAAAACATGCAGTTACAGTGACAAACGGACCAAAACAATACAGATTTAGAGTATTATAAGACTCTACCACAAACTGACAGGTTGGATATGCAAAGAGGTTTAAGGTGTAGCAACTTGATCCTTAATGATCCTGTGAACAGAGGAATAAATAAAAGGGAAACTAAATTATGTGTTCTCCAGTATAATGCATATTATACTGTCCATGAAAAAAGGAGGAGTCTGAGTTACCCAAACCTGCACTTTCTATTCGGTTGTCCACATCTGATAGCTAAACAATCACAGTGTCCAGTCTGCTGTTTAAAACAAATAAATACACTTAGCTGACAGTACGGGAACCGAGAGTTATTAAAATATGCAATACCTTGGAAAAATATTTGTACCCTTTTCACAACGACATACCTAAATGTATGTTACTGGGATTCTATGTGACAGACCAACACAGAGAAACGCTTACTTGTCAAACAGAAGGAAAATGATACATGGTTTTTATTTATTTATGTATAAAAATCTGTGGAAAGCGTGTATTTGTGCTTAGACTCCTATAATCCAATAATCTTAAATTTATCATCAAAATCGCAAGAGCACAGCTTGAAACCAACCAAGACATGGCTGTTCTTCAAACACTGCAAACAAGTGGAAGAATGTGTTGTTCTCAGATGAGACCAAGAATTTTTATCATGTCATACTTTTTTTTTTAGCAGGGACCAGGGACTTGGTAAAAGGGAAATACTGGAAAAACATGTGAGACGCTGTTAAATACTTGAGAATGGGGTGGGGGCTCGATCAGAACAACAACTCTAAATACAGCACAATGGAACAGCTTAAATCAACATCCATGTGCTAGACTGTCCCAGTCAAAGTCTAAACCTAAATCCAATTGTGAATCTGTGGCAAGACTTGGAAATTGCGCTTGGTCTGCAACTCCATTCCTCAAGTGCCACTGTCCTGCAACTTCTGGATGCATCCCTGCTCCAACAAACCTGAATAAAATGAATGGTTAGTGACATTTGCACTCGAGGACTGGAGTTGCTGTCTGAGCTTAAGCTATTCCACTAACAATGCACAATGATTTTAGTCTCTTGATGTACAGCTCTGGTAGACATACCATATAAACATTTCGTCCTGTAAATACTGTAAATACAAATGCACATCACTTTTTTCAGAATTCCATTTGTACATTTTATTAAAGTTTTTTGAAAACCACGATTCCTCATCCTCCTTCTTCATAAATATGCACTACTTTGTGTTGGCGAACCACATCAAATCGCAATAAAATACGTTTAATTTTGTGATTAAGACATGGTAAAATTAAAATATTTAAGGGGTTTGACTACTTTTGTCAGAAATGGTGTCTACGGGGCTACTTAGCGGTTGTTGCAGCGAGAAAAAACAAACAAAATGCTTTAAACGCAGCAGAAGATGCAGATTGATTTCATGGAGAACCCACAGTATTTTAAGACATTTCTCTAACATTAATTTGACATTTTACCATAAATCAATGGCTCAAGCAGACCATCTTATATCAAACTAGAAGGAATCATAAATAAATAAGCACAGAAGGCATTATAAGAGATAAAACTGTCACCCTTAGGAGACCAACTTTAGCACAGAGTTTCATTCTCTGATAGCATCAGTGGTTGGATGAAGGGATGCTCATGTAACGAATGAGCTAAGACCGTGCTTGTATTTTAAGGTCCTGTCTTAGCCTATAAGTAGAAGATGAAAGATGTGGGCTGTCCTCAGCAAAGGCAACAGGAGGATGAAACTTTTTTTTTTACAACCAGCGTTTTAGCTTAGGTTGTAGAGTTAAAGTAAATTTTGGTGGTAAACAAAAGCAAGAGTTGAGGCACAAAAAGGTTGGATAGGTACAGGCAGCTGGGACTCTGTATGAAGGAGAAACATGACTGACTGATCACGTCCTAAATGATCCAAAGAGCATGCTACAGAGAGTGAAACTTAGAAACAAAAACTAAAATAAAACTGCAAGAAAAACAGACAGAAAAAAAATAAGCAAAACAACAGTGGTTTTACGTATTCAAATGAGTCGATTTCTTGCTTTCATTTCATGTAGTTGCTCATATACTGTAGCTATGGATTATCATGGATGAAACAAACCCTTTAATTAAACTCTTTTAGCATCAAGTGTCCTTAACATCAGTCAACCACAACATGAAAACTACACCTTAGATTTACAAATCGTATATCTTTTTCCTGAAATAGATTCTGATGGGAGATTATGGAGCTCTGTGACAAATTTGGGTGGACTTTTAGATTTCAATCTTAATAATTAATTGCAGGGCTCTTCAAGCTTTCCCATTGTAAAATGACATTTTCTCACATTTCTTTTTGTCCCGTTTTAAGCTAATTTGTGCTTTATTTGAGTGCTGCCGTAACAAACCTGAGGCAATATTGCCCAAGCTACTGCATTTGTAAAATGCTTGTTTTTGTGGGATCTCAGCAGGGAGGAGCTGGTATGATAACCTTGAGTAAAACATACTACAATTATACAGTATCCTGGTTTTCATACAAAAAACGTAAAACCAAAATCTGTAGTCTGATCTTATTTATTTTATTCAAAACACAAAGGAAACAAGTGGTCCAACTGCTGTTAAAATAGTGTAACATTTTCAATTAGTACACTCATGCTAATATGTTATCTACAACATACTTTTGTTTTGAAAGATTTAAAAAATTTTGTACAGCTTGGCGAACTGTACTTTTAAAACTGCATTACTCTAAAAACAATGATGGGCAAGAATACTTCACTCTTCCAAGCAAGAGTGAGGTGTAGTAAGCTCCTTTCAGCAAGCTGAAGTGAAAAGGAGACAAATAGAGGTGTAGTGCTGCAATGCTAAAGGCTTCATACAGTTGAATAAAACTCTTGAAACTGCAGCTATTTATCTGGTATTTTCATTAAGGGTACAACACAGCCTACAATTTTTTTCTAGCAGCTTTGAATTTGCAACTTTAAAAACTGGATACCAGTCACCAGCCCTTGCATGGTTTTTAGCATTTTAGAAACCAGGAGACTGATCACCAAAAAGATTACACCAATGGGACTTAATACTATCTATATTATTTGTGGAAATTTAACAGATAAAACCAGTTATTTTAGCTTTTTCCAGAATTAAAAATAACACTTTTCTTTTGAGAAGATTGTATCGAAAGAAGAGTGTGGAAACACAGATGCATTTTCAGATTCCTGTTTTCTTTTTGCAATGCTTTTCCAGACCCCGTAAAACTTCGGCACTGCTAGAACCATGTCACTCACAGCACATACAAATGACTTCCCTTAGGAGGCCATTATGGCCCAGCACAGGTCTATTAAAGCCTTAGGAAAAAGCCATTAATGGCAAACATTTTCCCAATGTCTAATATTAGCCTAAAATAGGGGCAGTAATTAGTTTATGGTTTAAATATTGTGGCTGACTGACATTTACAGAAATCTGATCCTATGTTTTATATTTCCTTTGGCTAGACAAAGATATGTTTTAGTAGAAAAACAACAACTGACAACATCCCAGATCAAGTCTGAAAACAAAGTCGTCCATAACAAGAACTGAAATAAAAAAAAACAAAAAAAAACAACAACAATAAAACATGCCTGCATGTTAAATCTGTAATAAAGAATGTCAAAAGCTTTGCCAGCAATTGGGAATTTTTTTTTTTGGCAGAAATCAACAAGAAGGCTAAAAGGAGTAGTATTAAAAAAACAGATGTGCTCTTCACTGGACATAAACACAGAATTTTCAGGCCACTTAAATTCTTATACAGTAGTTTTAATATTGAATGAGTGCACTTCTGTCGCCACAGATTAAAATGGTACAAAAAGACACAATGTCCAACATGATTCGCATGAGTTTTCTGAATTCTGACTGTTGCATACGCTAGATGGGGGACAGACATCTCCAGAGGCGAGACGAGTCTGCCGAGGGGACACCCTGCGGTTGAAGACGCTTGTGCCTTTTCTACAGCAGCATGAAGGATTGGACTACGATGCTTGCATTACCTTCATAATAACAACAATGATATTTAAATGGAGAGTTCACTGGCGAGTATTGTTAGAAACAAGGCTTAAATCCTGCTCCTTTACAGCAAGGTTTTGAAGTCACTGCTAAAACCTACCACTTTCATTAAAAAAAAGAGACTATTTCCCCCCCGCCCCAGGCCACCCAGAAATAAATTATAGTGACAAGTTGAAAACAAAAGTACAACTTTAAGATTACAAACATCTACATGCCACATTGTCTCCCCTAAAAACAACCAAAACCGTTTGGCAAGATGTGCTATGTTACAACAAAACAAACATTTCGACAATTCCTACATTAGAAAATATATTGCGTCCTGTGCATTTAATCTGGATTCAAACCACCTCAAGAAACAAATGAGCCAAATAAATTTGTTTTTTTTTTCAGCTACAAAAAAAAAAAACAAGAAAAACATTGGGTAACTAAATACCTTTTAAAAATAAGACATTTTCAAGTCATAGCTTTCAACTCCAGCTGGGACTATATATGTTGTAAGCGCGATCAGGTGCTGACTTCCTCTGCCTTTAAAAAAAAAAAAAAAAAGTGATAAAAAGGCCAAAAAAATAAATCTGTCCTGAAATAATGCACAGAAAATATGTAGAACATGGTTGTAGACTGGATGTGGGAAAACATGTTGGGTAGAAGAATGTGTTTTGCAAGACCTAATGATTGTCGAAAATAAATGCAAACTTGAGTACAATGTAAAGGGTGCATGAAAGTCCAGAAAGACATACTTCATTTTAGCACGTCTTCATTCATGAGACAAGAAAAAAAAAAAAAGAAAAGTGTGACAAAAGTAGATCGCTTGGTGAATGACTACAGGTACGAAGAATCATACTAACTACTGGGGAATGATGGGTATAAGTCCTCTGAGCATTTGAGCTTAGTGGCGCCCTCTTGTGTACCGTAGAGACAATCCTTCCGAGTCAATTTAAAAACACACTACAATGGGCTCACTTTGAGCCAGTGTTCATCCCCCTTTTTTTTTTTTTTTCTTTTTTTTTATACACCTCTGCCTGTTCAGAGTACGGAGCAGAGCAAGTCAGTGTACGCTCTACACTTCGGTGGAGAAGAGGATGCTCTGTCGTTTACTGTCCGGGGTGGGGATGGTTTCCAGCTGCAGGAAATACAGCAAAACCTGGACCTGAAAGCACAGCAGATAATTAGGATTGTGAAAAAGTATTGCCCCTTCCAGTTTTCTCCTGCCTTTGCTTTTTTTTTTTTTCCCACCAAAGATTATGATCACCAAACAAGATGTATCAAAGAAAACCTGAGCAAAAACAAGAAGCATTCAAAAAAAAAAGAAATGTATTCATTTATGAGGGGGGAAAAAAAACGATCCAAAGCAACTTGTAAAAAAAAAAATTAATCGCCCTCTAGACGTAATAACTGGCTGTTCCATCCTTTGGCGACAAGAACGGCCATCGTGCATTCATGATAACTGGCATTCAGTCACTGTGGGGGAATTTTGGCCACCTCTCGTTTGCAGAATGGTTTTATTTCAGCCATAACAAAGTTTTTTGTTTTTTTAAACCACTCAGCAGTAGACATACTGGTGTGTTTAGGATTAGTATCATGCTGCAAAACTAAAGCAGATCTGAGCTTAAGGACACTGACATTCTCCCTCAAGATTTTCTGGTAGAGGGAAGTATTTACAGCAAGTAGTCTAAGCCCCGAGGAAAGAAGCAGTCCTGGATGATCACTCTTCCATGGCGGTAGAGTTTGGCTGTCTTTTTTTCCTATATTGAATTGTTAGTTTAACAGCAGATGTAATGGGAAGCACACCTTTCAAAAAGTTTCGCTATTGTCTCGTCAGTCCACAGAATGCTTTTACTTGGTGATCATCAAGATGTTCAGATCGGGACACGATTTGCTGCTGTTTGAGATCGTTTAGCCTACTTCATGTTTGTTCCACAGATTCTACGTAGGCAATTGTTTATTCTAACAACCTGGCAGTAATCAGGCCTAGGTGTGGCTAGGGAAGCTGAACAAAATTCATCATTTAACAAGGGAGACTTTTATATTTTCCCCCACAGGACCTAGCTGGTTGGTTAACTATTTTTTACAAAATCATAATAAAAAAAGCTGCCCTTTATATTTTCTCAAGTTATCTGTGTCTGATATTTTATTTGCTTCAGAACTGAAATCTGTCAGCATGGCACAAGAAACGTAAAAAAAAACGGCAGAAATCTGTAGAGGGGCAAATTATTTTTCACAGCCCTGTTGTTCAAACTCGGCAATGGCTGCTTGTTTCTAAAATAAATTCAAATAGGCAGAGAGAGCAGACAGAGTGGTTGCTGGGTTTAGCTCACTTGTGCCATAACTTCCAGAGACCAGCTGTCCCCCATGCTGATGGGCTGAGTGGGGTTGGCGGGGATCTTGCTGTCCTTCTCCGCCGGCCTGAGCAGAGTAGGGCCAAACACGGTCGCTAGATTGTGCAGAGACATCTTGTTGACACTTTCCTTATCTGCCACCCTGTGGAGAAGACAACAAACAAGTGCCATTGGTGCCAAGCATCTGAAACCGCAATACATTCTTGCCTATGGTGGTACTCAGAAATGAATGTGTTGTGCCCACCCTTTACAAGGTAAACACAAAACTGCGATTGCCAAAAAGAAGACTTGTTCAAGTACATTGATGTTTGCTTCAAACAGAAATTACTCAAAGGAGAACACCAGCATAGTTTTGAGAACTCAAGGTTTTAACTGAAGCAGAAATCTTTAAACCAGGTCAATTGTAGGGGTGTCAAACTAAAATACACAGACTGTCAAAATTAAAACAAAAACTTGCACAAGTTTGTTGGCAAGCCTTAATACTAATTGAAAAAAAAAAGTTTTCTTCTTTACAGTTATTGGAAATAAACTTACGTTTTGCTTAATTAAACATTAAATCTGGAACAAGCTAAGCTTAACACTATACACATACGCGAAATCACTTGTCAAATAAAAGACATCTGGGGCACAAGAAGGGGATTTTTGGATTTTTAGTATTAGCCGTACATGCAGAATCTCCTGGTGAACTAGCTCTAGGAGACATTTGTGATTATCTTCTGGGCCCAATATAATAACACAGCGTGACAAATGTGGCCCTCAAAACTGAGTTTACAACTTTAGTCTTGTAAAGGGGTCTGCTACCTGCAGCACTGGAAATGCAAGTGCCTCTTTAGACCCTCCACTGTGGCTCATAATAACTTTGGCCAACAATTATGCAGAACGGAGCAATCTTTAAACGTTTAAAGGTAATAAAAAAGTCCTAGCCTTACCAGTTTATTACACTAATAGTGTATGGAATATTTTTTTGTAAAGTATTCTTTTCCTTTTTGGTTGCCAACTCAGTGCTTTAACGTTCAATTAGCTTTGGCATCCTTCAGCTACAGAACTGCAAAATTGCTCAGAGAAATAAAATTGGCAGATTAGCGAGACTGGTAAGCTGGAAGTCCATGACTTTGTGTAGCAGTCCACAGCAAAAACAGTGACATAATTGTTGAAAAAAACTTTATAGAAAACAGAGAAAACTAAACAGCTTGAAAAATATAACCAAAAATGAATATAAAGTAGCTCCTGGACAGACTGCATTAGGTTTTTCTGCACTCCTAGACACAAGTACACAGCAAAATGCATTTAAGGGCTAAAAAAGTGAACTTTGCATGATATATCCACTTTAAATATCAGTAAATTAAAACAAAATCAATTGTTTCACTCTTATGAAGTGAACTGAGACTAATAAACCAGTGTTTTCAAATGCAATATTGTGTTTTACTGAAACACATCCATCTAAAATGCCGAAAAAGCCTCCTTAAAGTTAATACAAAATAAGGTTTTAAACATAATCACAGCAGAAAATAATTTAATACTATTAGAAATCTATGGACATAACTTGATTTTTATTAGTTTTATTTTTCTCTATGCAGTTTAACGTCGAAATATGATCAAGTTATGTGCCGTTTTATGTCTTTTATACCTCTTGAGGTGATCCAAAAGGAAAAGGAACGTGACCAGGTTGGGTTCTGGCAGTGACAGCAGCAGGTTCAGCATACAGCTCTCTTTGGCAACACTATCAGTGAGGGCTGCACAGAAGCAAAGCCAGACAGTACAACAACTCATTCGATTGTTTCACATATTGCGCAAAGTCTTCCGAAGCGCAATTTTAAGACGAGCAGTGTGTGGCAACTGCCTTGAAACAACAGCTCCGCTTTAGATAGCGATCATGAAATGATTGAGAAGCTTTGTTATGTGGCTTACTGATGCCGCCTGCGAAATTAGGGTAGAGCTCATCAGTGAAGAGAGGCTCGGGCAGCTCTCTGAAATACAGCTTCAGGGTTCCAGCGATGGCATTTACGTCCATCTCGCTCATCATCACCGACACATCTTTGTTATCTGCAAGAGGAAGAAATGAGTATAGGCTGGAGGAAAGGCATTTCAGTACCCAGCCTAGAATATAACTCAGGACTAAAACGGTGACAAGTAAATGTGAATACAATATTTGATTTAGCTTTAGCTTTATCATATTGTATAGGTTTTGAGTACAGATTTAAAGCAAACTAATGGCACCCATTCGTGCTAAGGCCAATACTATAGTAGAAAAATGCAAGGGCATTTAAACTTTTGCTAATCTACATAAAACATGGATTAATGCAGGACTTACTGGTGTCGAAGGCGGTCTTCAGGGCCTGAATATCTGTGGCCACGCCTGATACGCGGTATATTCCCACCTCCTCCATGCCTCTCCTCTCTATCTCTTCTAGGCACTGACGGACAATGTAGGGCACCTTGGAGCGTTCCCGTCTGGATCAGGACAAAAATTAGATTAGATTCAACTTTATTGTCATTACACAGGTACAAGGCAACGAAATGCCATTTAGGTCTAACCAGAAGTGCAATAGCAGCAAGTGCAGGATAAAAAATGGTTCCATAAGTACAGGACATGGGTTATTACTGAATAAATGTAGAGATGGATACTATTATAAACAGAATTTTACTGATAGATTTGTCCTATGAGTATAATATATAGATAACTAGTATTGTGATAAAAAAATAAACATTCTTGATTAAGAAAAATATGTGTACTAGTTTACTGGCTTGGTATTGTTTTTATAATACTATACAGTAACTCTTTATGCTTGAACCATATATTTAGTTTGTATTAAATAAGGTTAAGGCTTCTATACATATATTTTTAATTTCAAAATGCTGTACTTTTTCCCGATCCAAATATCTCTATTTATAGAGTGTTTTAATGTATAGAAATGTTTACTATCAATATTTGTGATGGATGTTTGGATGGACAATGGATTACTGGATAGATCGTTGAATTGACAGATGAAAGACTATGGAATAGGATAGGAAATAAAGTCCAGAAATAATAACATTTATCCACACTTAATTCTAATTTGACCGTAGTTATAAAACAATGCTGTCAAACTCCGTTTATTATTCCAATTGGTAAAATGTTTTCTATTTCGGGAAATCCAGCCAATTACAGCCATTGTGACTGACTTTGCAGCAATCATTCCGTCCAATCTAGCATATACAGTGGATCGTCAATTGCATGGTGTCCTTAACTTTGAAGCTATTCCTCCTACTGAACAAGTATATAAGAGTGGAAAAAAAAAAAGATTTTCATACTTTTCCAGACTGTGAAGTGACATTGGACAATCTCTCATTTATTTTGTTATATGCATCAGTCAACTGACTGAATATGGATATTAACTTGCAATATTCAAAAACAGGCATCTGTTATTCCCTGAATACATTCTACAATGTTAAGCATTTTACCTTCCTTTTGAATTCACCTAGAGAGCGCCATTTGTGATATACTAATACACCACCTTTTACTTTTTAATATCTTTAAAATGTAGATTTCTTGCTGAACACTGTTGAAATAAAAATATAACTGACACTAATTCAGTTATGCTAGATTTAATGTGGCTTTTTTACTACGTGTTAGTGGTTGACATATAGTGTCCTATACAAGGACAAACTGGCATCAATTTGTGGAGAAATAACAGTCCAAACGAAGGTGTTAGCCAGAAAACCGTAACCCAATCAGTGTGCAGTCAAATAAAAGGAGAAACGGTTAACCAGTAGGGTTACACAGTGAGAAATTGATAGTTAAAAACAACACTAGCAATTGGCTTGCACAGAAAAAGAGGAGGCCAAAAACACAGCCCTGTGGTATACCAGGAAGAATGCTATAGTGTAGTACAAATTCTTGTCGCTTCACAGAACAATAACAGCTCAATGTCTTAACTGCATTTTTCTTTATTCTTGTTTTCTAATGTAAACTCACTTGGTTACTGTGGAGATTTTAACGCCAAACACGCCCATGGGTTTCTCCGAGGGCATCCTCTTCAGGCTGAACTCTCTGCTGGTGAACTTCATAGACAGCTTAACTTCAATCTGACATGAGGGAAAAAAGGTAAAGAGTTCAAACAAGTGAGAGGCTGCCATGAAGGTCGTAAAAAAATTTATTTGTGAGAAATTTCCAGGATCTCAAGAAAGTATGGCACAGTTTGAATAAGTTAGATTTAAAAGAAAAGCCCAAACATAATCAAATTAAAGTAAATCAAAGTAAACAACCGGACACACTCACCCCGTTCATAGGAATAACTGTTCTCTGCCAGTCTTTGCCCTGAAGAGTCTGAGGGTCGAGCTGAGAGGAATAATTAAAACAGGCAACATTTAATAACATTAACAGTTATCTTTCTTTTGTAATAAATACATAACATATACACTAGAATACGTTTGGTATGGGACAAATATTAAAAGTCAAAATGCAGTTGATCCTTTTAAGATCATTTATTATAAAATTCCACTTAAATTGTGCCCTCGATTGGTAAGAATAATCCAAATACTATGCTTATATCCTTATTGTCTTTATATAAGAACAGTACTAATAATTTCTATAGGTTCACACACTCTTGTTCTTCTGTCCAGAACAGTGAGGAAACCATCAGTGCATAAGGCAATGGTTGCACATCAATTACAAAAATCTACCCTCTCCAGAAGACTAGTTTCAAAGCTGACGCTAATATGCTCCTTTTATCGTATTATCCAGGAAAAAAAAAAGATTGCCAAATAAGATTTATTTGCAGGGACTAAACTCGCAACCAGATACAAACAGATCTGAGCAGCCATCTGGGGACAGCACAAACTGGTGCAACAGACAGGATGAAAGCGGACGAAGAGAGACACAGAATACCGCTTGTTGATGTAGCCTAAACCCCTTCTGGTAGCACGCAAAGTCGCATCATGTTTCTCATAAATGAATCTGGTATGGCTGAGAGTGTCTTTTGGTTGAGCAATTTAATTACAAAGAATTACATTTCATATTAAAAGAGTGCTGCGTTTTCTGTTCGAAAAGGTTTGGGTTTCCATTTCATCCAGTCAAAATGCACAACATTTTGTTCTGTAGCATTTAAGCAGGCCTGTGCTTTTTAATGACTACAATTTCCCCACACATTTTTGGCTTGCAAAACAAGAAATCTTTAAATTTATAACCTATAAACTGTAAAGAAAGACACATAATAGCGTATGGCTGGGATGGATGGATAATGAACAGATGGATAGAAACAACGTGTTGCATATTTATTTGCACTGTAGTGAACAAAGTGACGGGTTTTAATTTTTTTTCAGATTTTTTTTAGTGGCAGACAAAGAAAACTGGGCATGCTATGCAATCAAATAACTGCAGTTTTAACAGGTAAACAATTTGAACCACAAAAAAGATGACAGCGACAAACAAAGCTCAATCTGTTTCGGTCAAATGAAAGGCACATCATTGACTCCTTTGTCGGATTTGTTAAAATCCTGCTAAGCATCCTTTCCATCTCTCCGGCTGCTGGTTTTCAATGACATCATCCCATCAAGAGGGGATCAGGTCTGGGAATTGCTGAAAGACACCACTAGGGGGAGCATTTGACCAAGCTTGTAAGTCGACAAGGAAGCAGACTTTTCTGCTGCAGTTTGACCAAATCAAACAGGATTCAGACAGCTCAGATTGAAACTGCCTGTTTCCTAACGAACAGAAACAACCCTGCTCTGCTCTGGGTGAGCCGTTGATTATTTATTCAATTTGCTGGCAGCACGAAAAGAGAATAATATTTGTATTTTTTTTTCTTTCCATTTGCTAATTTACAGTGATGGCTCCAGGCTGGTGTTTGTTTTTTGCAACCTCAACACAGACACTTCAAATCTGTCTTCAATGTTCAGGATAACGTCAGCCGTCAGGATTTCTGACAACTAAACCTGCCAGCACAACAGTAGATAAGAGGTAGAAAACGTCCGTCTGTCAAAAAGAGATTCACCCAAGAGCAAACGTTTGCTGAACTGACAGAAATCTATTGTTTGCTATTCAGGTTGGGCTACCAATCGCACTAAAAAAACAACTAATAATCATATTTCTTCATGCAATGCTGTCAAATCAATGTGCATTTCATGCTTCGCGACAGTAGAGATGACATAACTGGCAATCGATACTGAGTCATGGTGCGTCTGCTGATAGTAAAGGGGGGGGGTGATGTCATGTCATACCAGGATCTGTCCTTTCCCAATGATGCGGTCTGTGCCGTCTCCGTCTTCTTTGTTCAGCTTGGTCCTGTTGTAGCTCTTCTCGTAGCAGAGCAACCTCAGGGTCTGAGAGCCCTCCAGCTCGATCTCAAACTCCTTTGGGGCCAAAGGACGGAACAAAAATAGATAGCGGAGACAATGAGACGACATTTACAAAGATGATTCTACGGCTTCACACGGCTGATCTACATTCATTGCCGTTATGTAAGGGAACGCTCTACACACACACGTTGCTGTGAGATACACACTTTGTCGGTTCATTTCGCTTTTGGACAGATGTTAGTCATTGCGTGCTGCAGATCCTCATTAGTTCGTATTATTTCCACTTTGTTCAGCTGAATTCTCTGAGAGTATGTTTTTTTTTTCTCTACACACTTTCTTCCCTCATTCAACTGCGGCATTATGAGTGCACTCATTACGGTGCACACACATGCTCTGCACAATCTCTCACTCCAAGGTCCTGTTTTAATCAATTCAGGAACGTATTCATCGCTAATTAAAATGGGGACATTTTGATTAACATTAAAAAGTAACTGCTACTGTAAAAATAATAGAGAGAGGAGTGATTTTGATAACATTTATATTGTGGGATTTTTTTTTCACTCATTGAATAACTGCACTCGAATAGATACAAAACACTGATTAATTTGCCTTTGTGTATTTTATTATGTGTTTGAGGACTGCAGATGCTCCCTCTCTTTAGGTTTCAATGGACACATTTTAACTACTCAGAAACAGACAGCTAACTGATTAAAAAAGCAGATGTCACACATTTGGCAAGCAGTATAAATCACTCAAGGAAGGGGAAAAAATACATTTTAAGTGGATATTGCTGCATAAAAGAAAAACAGATGGTATTTCAGTGTTGGTTATTTTTTTTTCCATTAAATTCTACTGTAGAAAAATGAGAATAGTACGGCTATTTTGTGGGGCTCATTTGTGCTGGAGTCTTTTACCTCGTTCCATTTGGGTTCGGTGGTGTACCGGTAGACTCTCGTCTTTGCTTTATTTAGAAAGAAGCCGAATGAGTCCACCTCCAATGTGCAATAGAGATCTGACAGAGAAAGAAATTGCATATGAAAACGACAACAGGGGAACTCTGCAAGTTCGGTAAACAAGGTGACTTTGTTGCGACCACAAAATACAGCAAAAATAATTGGACTATTTGTTATCTTTTGTATGGTGACATTAAAGCTGTGATTTCTGAGTCATTAGTGTTGTCTTATATCCTGTTAACTGCGTAAGGTTGAGTGACTCACTTAAACTCTGTTTGAGGCCAGAGGCAGAGTGGACGATTACATTCAGAAACCCGTAGAGACCGGAGGAGTCGTCCTCTGGCGGAAAAAAAAAACAACAAAAAAACGGCAGAGAGAATGAAAAAGGACATCAGCGGGGGCAGATTAGAAAAGCATTAACGTCTCTGTTTGTTCTGGAGCTGATTCAGGCGGAAGTGAAGGGGAAAATGCAACACTGGATTGTGGAGAACATGACGTTTAAAGCTGTCTTTGTAATACTTTCATCCTTGATGCATAAACGACAACTTTCAGGTACAAACGGGAGATTTGCCTACCTTCTTTATTCAGACTAAGTGGAATGTTGTGGACGGTTTGGAGTTTGAGACAGGAGCTGGTCAAAATTTGCAGCTCCATGGACGTCAGGGAGGGCGTTTTAACACCTTGAGGAACCAGAGCACATTTTTAGCCGGCCTTGGCTGAAAAGTCAGCATTCACTAAAAGCGTTTAATCAAACGTTCATTGCTCATTGTGGTGTGGGAAGCAGGAATGCTTTCTTTTAATTGGATCAGACAGGAGATGCCTGGAAGGACATCTCTCCAACACTCACATTTCTGCTGCTGCTCCCTGATTATCTCCCTCCACTCTGAACGTTCGTAGTCAGAGGAAATCAGGAAGCTGTAGCTCTGAAAACAAACACACCGATAAATGCTTAATGTTTACAGTGTCGGAATACAAAAGACGACAAAGAGGGCTGGAAAAAAGCGTGCGCCGACTTTTTTTGCCCCTTTTGTCTCACTTAAATGGTTCAGATCAAATAAAACGCTAACAGCAACAAAGAATAGCTGTAGTAAAGAAGCAGTTTTCACATGTGGCCATGTCATATGAATGCATAACAGTGCATGTGTATGTGAGGCATGCATTTGTAAGATCTTGAGTGGATGCGTTTGTTTTATTACAATGCTTTTATTAGTGCTGAGTGGTTTCTGTACATTTCTGATTGCATTTATTGTAATTTTCATTTAAAGCTATAGTTGGTAATTCAGTTCAGAAAATCTTTTTATTATACTGGGTAAAATCGTCCTTCCATCCTGAAAGTAGTCCATACATTATGTATTCAGAAAGTGGAGGTTAAAAAAACATAAAGAAATCAATCACTGTGGGAGCTGCAGGGCTGTACAAACTCTGACCGATCACTGCCCTTGGTCAAAGTTTTGTTCCTGCTCTCACCCTCCTCTGTCCCTCAAGTTACGGGGTATCACTTTATCTATCGGTTGTCCCAGATGCTAATCATTGTGACGCGCTCACTTAACGGCAGTGCACATTCCTTGTTAGTTTCCGCTTACTGGCTGCGCATGCACATTTCTGGTGTTTAGGTATCCGGTTAGCGGCTAGCTTTGTTGTTAGCCATTTAGCGGCTAGCTTCGGCATTAGCCGTTTATTGTAGCAACTTTTGTAGCAATTGTAGAAACTTCCGGAAAAATCGCCGACCCTAGCTTTAACTGCTTTAAAAGCCATTTAAGGGTCAGGTGTTGCAAATTAACAATGGCTATAAGCAAGACTACACAGGTATCAGATTATTTTTTTTAATAATGAGCTGTGTTTATTGTACCTAGCCCTACAAAATTAACATAATGGCCACATTCATTAAATTTAAAAAAAATCCTATTCAAACCAACCTTGCTCTGCGGGACTGTCTTAACTGATTATCTACAGCTGAATAAAACGTCATTTGCCACACCCAGGTTTTATAACTGTAGAGCCATGAAATCGCTATATTAGGACCTGTCTGACAACATGAAGTAGGTTCAAAGATCTCAAAAATGAATATGTCAAGCCTCGGCCCGAAGACTTTAAAAAACACAGACATCTACAGGCCAGTATCTACAAATGTAGAAAACACCAGTGGAGAACCTTTTCAGTACAGGCTGAACTACCAGAGCACATGGGCTCGACTCATCCAGGAGGTCATAAAAGAATAACAGAAACCCATCTAAAGAACTGCAGACCTCGCTCGCCTCAGTTAACGTCAGTGTTCACGATTCAACCATGAAAAAGAGGCAAGGCAAAAATGGCCCCCAAGGGAGACTTCTCAGGAAAAAAACAGTCCTGACAAAACAAACAAAAAAAAAAAACTGAAAACTTTTAAGAATTCTCCCTTTCATCTGATGTAAAACTAGTAACATTTAAGAAAAGGCTCATAACGCTGCCAGTTAGATGTGCTATTATTGAAGTGGCCACAATTAAGGGAACCAAAAATTCTCTCTCTACCAGGAAATCTTGGAAGGAGAATCTCCGAGACTCAGTTTGAGACCTAAAGCTCAAGCACACTTGGGATATGTGGCAGGGCAACGATTCAAAGCAAAGCAGTAAGTCCACCTCTGAATGGCTCAACAAAATGAAGGTTTTTGAGTGGCCTAGTCAGAGTCCAGACTAAGATCCAATTGAGATCCTGTGGCATGACCAAGGGTGTTTGTTACAACTAGCTATGAGGTTCAGAAATCATTATTCCTTCAAATATTGTATAGCTTTGTTCTTTATTAAAAAAAAACAGTCAAACTATTGACAATAGTTTAAATTAGTGAATGGCCTGAGTGACTCAGGCAGAAAACGGTTAAATAAGAAATATTGAGAGATGAAGCATGCAGAGAACAATGTAGGAGAGAAAGAAAAAAACTAAATATTATTATAATTTTATCACCTTTCCGTTCTTGTTGAATAATCTGAGGGGCATGCTGGGAGACGTTAGCAGCAGCAAAGACTCCTGTTCAGACAGTTTCTTCCGAAGTCGGTCGATGACTTTGGAACCCTTGTTGGCTCTCTAAAAAGGTAAAAAGAGAGAGAAAAATTCCTTAATAGAAAATCAGGTTTTAGTGGGAAAAAAAACAACTTTCTATCATCTGGGAATGTTGCCATCCGTCGTACCTTCTCCCTCTGAATCTCACTGCGGAGGTGTGAGATCTTGACCTTGACGGCGTCCAGTTCTTCATCTGGGACTTGGGGAATGGTGAGGGGCTCCGTCTCTTCTGGGCCTTGGAAGGTCAGCTCCGTCAGGGGGATGTACCACTTGCAGTCGTACTGCTGGTTTTTACTGCATTGGGAACAGAGAGGGAAAGATGAGATAGTGCCAGTAAACACAGACAAAAGGGACAAATAAAGCAGGATCATTAATTCAGATAACTACTAGGGAAATGCTTTGGTTGTGTTTTGGAGTCCAAATTGCACTTATTGGCCATCTGTATATGAATCCCCACTTGGCTCCGTCTTCATGTGCTGCAGATGGATTTTTTGCAACATCGTCTACAAAATAACTGCCATTGGATGCTAATGCCTGTTTAACGTATCCTATACATTCTCTACGGAATATGCTGCTTTTACTCATTAGTTTGCACTGTTTTCTTCTCATTACCCTGCTTGATGTTTGAGTCTTAAAACATTTTTTAATTTTGGAAAGTATGTTTTTTTTTTGGCAGTTTAAATAGTTCTTTCTATCTCTGAACCCCATGAGATAGCCCTTGCTTGTAAACAGACTTTCCTCTGACTTGTGACAAGTTTTTATGTGTTTTTCCCCCCTTTTGTAGCCTTTGACAGTGACAAACATCCAGCTGAGTGTTTTCTACTTAGCTGCATCTTGTAACAGAGAGAATCCAGCGAGCAGGCATTGCTGTCATCTGCCACTTTGCTCTTTCTCTTCTGTAAATATACTAAACTGTTGCGCTAGACTCATCCTTTCTGATCCTTTTTTCAGCTGCAACGAAAGCTAATTTGAGATGGTTTCCCAGCAGCAACTTCCAAATGCAAATACTATGCTTCAAATCCAGACTCTTGAAATGTTTAAATGTGAAAGAGTAACCTGTATCGGTCCATAAAAAACCCCTCCTGAGTCAGCTTTCCAACTCCAGCAGTTATTCTATATCATCTGTGTCAATATGATGGCGTATAGTTGTAAAATCTTTCTAATCTTTGCAAAGAAAAATACTTTTTTTTTTTTTTTTTTACCCTCCAATCTGTTTCTTCAGCTTGGCGCAGAGCAGCAGGTCAGTAAAGAGGAAGACGTGCCGCAGCTTCCTGGTTCCCTCCACCAGCTCCACCATGAAACTGTCCTTCAGCAGCTGCCGGTTCTACGGCAACGAGAGAGAGAGCAGCGTTTAGGTCAGCAGGGAAACAACACTATCCACTACTATGGCGGCAAAGGAGACCGAGACATTTTCTAAGGGATTTATGGGGGAAAAAAGTCAAGTAGAGCCTCAAAAAAGTATTTATACACCTCTAAATGTTTTAAGTCCTAACCAAAAAACGTCAATGTGTATTATTGGGCTTTTAAGTGATAAGCCATCAGAGTCACATAAAACATGGTTATACATTTTATTACAAATAAAAATAAGCATTTATATTCATCCCTTCAAGTTAATAGTTTGTAGAATACTCTTTTGTTGTCATTGCCGCTGAAAGCGCTTCTTGGCCTGGTTTGCAAATCTAAAGACTGGATATTTTGTCTTTGCACAATAGTTAAGCTCAGTCAAATCGGATGGAGAGTGTCTCTAAACCTCAATTTTCAAGTCTTGTCACTGACTCGCAATTGGATTTAGGTCTGAACTTTGACTCGGCAACTCTAAGACATGAATAAACCATTGTGGATCTGTCTGCATGTTTGGGGTTGTTGTCCCGCTGGACTGTGGTCCTCCTCCCAGGTTTTAAGTCTTTTTGTAGCCACCAACAGCGTTTCCTTTTGACTGCCGTGTACAATATTTAGTTCCTTCCATCTTTATATTAACTTTGACCAGCTTGTATGTCTCTGTTGAAGAAACGCATTCCAGCATCTTTTTTTTCTTTCAACATGGGTACGTTGTGCTCGGGGTGATCTGCTGTGTTAGTTTTCTGCCAAACATTCTTTTTCATGGAGGCCAAAAAGGTTTGGTCTCATCTGAGCAGAGCACCTTCTGCCATGTGCTAGCTGTGTTCCCAATATGGCTTCAGGCAAAACTGCAATCAGGACTCAGAGTTTCTCTCAACAATAGATTCAATCTCTTTTTTTTTTTTTCATTGAGACTTAATTTGTGGAGTTGAAGACTAACCGTGAGACAGATTCTCACATCTGGACCACTTGGCTGCATCTTTGGTTAATGCTTTGTTTTGTCCCGTTTCCAGCTGCGCCATATTCTTTTTACTTTTGAATATTAATTAGGGTGACCAAACGTCCGTATTTCCCGGGACATGTCCGTATTTCACGTCCTGTCCCGGGCGTCCCGGGGTTTTTTTTAGAAAGTGAGGAAATGTCCTGCTTTTTAAATTACCTTCATTGGACCATTGAATTGACAGGCACTAGGGCACTGCGCACAGCGCTGCGTGTGACGTAATCCCAGTGCGGGCAGCCCTGTTCTTAATCAGAAGATAGATAGTGTGGATAACAATATCTATCGATCGATAGACGTGGGGCGTGATAGGAAAAAATAGGGTTGATAAAAAGTTCGATAGACAGTTTTACTTCCTTGCTACAGTCGGCACGCCGTCACTGAGCGCCGCCCTCTCAAAGCACAACACAGAGCACGTGAATATGTAGCAGCAAGTAGCGGCGGAGGAAACGGTCCCAAAACGGGGTTTTACTAGTTCGCCAGCCTGATAGAAATAAACAACAGTGATTTGTAAAACTTGCAAGTGTTATGATATATTTTTCTGGGATGAACCCGGACACAGCACGCACACACAGAGTCAGTTCTTATGAGTGAGTTTTATTGAATAGTTTGGAAGATGGAGGATGAGACCAGAGTCTTTCAACGGACGGAGGTGAAGGGTGTAGAAGCTGGCTGGCACGAGGAGTGTGGAGAGACTGACCGGGAGGAACTCTGGAGCCGAGCACTGGAGAGCAGGACATTTGAGCAGAGCCGTGGAGCGCAGAGCATCAGAGCCGAGCAGAGCAGTGGCGAGCAGAACGTCAGAGTCGAGCAGTGGCGAGCAGATCATCAGAGCCGAGCAGAGGCGAGCAGAGCATCGGAGCCTGAGCAGAGCATCAGAGCCGAGCAGAGCCGAGCAGATCATCAGAGCCGAGTAGAGGCGAGCAGAACGTCAGAGCCGAGCAGTGGCGAGCAGAGCATCAGAGCTGAGCAGAGGCGAGCAGAACCTCAGAGCCGAGTAGTGGAGCACAGGACGTCCGAGCCGTGCAGTGGAGGGCTGAACGTCCGAGCCGAGCGGTGGAGGTCTGAACGTCTGAGCCGAGCGGTGGAGGTCTGAACGTCTGAGCTGAATACTGGAGGAAACAAAACTGTCGGAAAGTCTATGGGCTGACTGTAACATGACCAGGTGAACGGAGTCTTCAGGCTGACGGGTACGAACGGAGCTGACAAGAAAAACTGGCAGGGACTGAGCGGGAGTGAACGCTATGGACCGGCGACGGGAACAGAAAGAGGTGAGTCTGATAAAGCGGTGGGAACAGGTGGAAGCAGTTGTGGGTTAATTGCAGCCTGCCAGGTGAAACTGATCAGGCTGCGCAGGAACAAGAGAGAGGGAGAGAGGCTCAGCATGCAGCCAATAAGCTGCATCCTGACAGTACCCCCCCCCAAGGCCGGACACCGGACGGCCCAGAATCCCCACGCCGGGCGGGTGGAGGGGGCCCAGGAAGGCGGGCAAGAGTCGAAACCGAACTCTGAGGGACCAAAGAGCCTGCAAACACAAAAGGGGCCAGAGAATACGGGGAACCAAAGGGGCCAGAGAACACGGGGAACCAAGGAGCAAGAGAACACTGATGTGCCAAAGCACAATCAGGGGGCGGCACATCAGGGAAAGGCACGAACGCTTGACTGCGCCGGGGGAAAAAGCGAGTGCTTGGCAGCGCTGGGGAAAGAGCGAGCGCAACACAGCGCCAAAGGGAAGGAACGGGCGCAACACAGCGCCAAAGGGAAGGAACGGGCGCAACACAGCGCCAAAAGGGAAAGAACGGGCGTACACAACGCCAAAAGGAAAGGATCGGGCGTATGGAAACGCCAAAAAGGGAAGGATCGGGCGTATGGAAACGCCAAAAAGGGAAGGATCGGGCGTATGGAAACGCCAAAAGGGAAGGAACGGGCGTATGGAAACGCCAAGGGCAAGGAACGGGCGTGTGGAAACGCCAAGGAGAAACAACGCCGAAGCGTGAGAGGAGCGCTGGGGCCCAAGGAGCGAGATCGCCGGGGCGTGAGGGAAACGCCGAGGCGAAACGGACGCATGACAGCGTCAAGGGGAAAATATAGGCGTACGAAAACGCCAAGAGGGAAGAACGGACGTACTTAACGCCAAAGGAAAAGAACGGGCGTACAGAACGCCAAGGGGAAAGAACGGGCGTACTTAACGCCAAAGGGAAGGAACGGGCGTACTTAACGCCAAAGGGAAGGAACGGGCGTACTTAACGCCAAAGGGAAGGAACGGGCGTACTTAACGCCAAAGGGAAGGAACGGGCGTACTTAACGCCAAAGGAAAGGAACGGGCGTACTTAACGCCAAAGGGAAGGAACGGGCGTACTTAACGCCAAAGGGAAGGAACGGGCGTACTTAACGCCAAAGGGAAGGAACGGGCGTACTTAACGCCAAAGGGAAGGAACGGGCGTACTTAACGCCTAAGGGAAGGAACGGGCGTACTTAACGCCTAAGGGAAGGAACGGGCGTACTTAACGCCAAAGGGAAGGAACGGGCGTACTTAACGCCAAAGGGAAGGAACGGGCGTACTCAACGCCAAAGGGAAGGAACGGGCGTACTTAACGCCAAAGGGAAGGAACGGGCGTACTTAACGCCAAGGGGAAGGAACGGGCGTACTTAACGCCAAAGGGAAGGAACGGGCGTACTTAACGCCAAAGGGAAGGAACAGGCGTACTTAACGCCAAAGGGAAGGATAGGCGTACTTAACGCCAAAGGGAAGGATAGGCGTACGACAACGCCAGAGGGAAGAATAAGCGTACGACAACGCCAGAGGGAAGAACAAGCGTACGACATCGCCAGAGGGAAGAACAAGCGTACGACATCGCCAGAGGGAAGAACAGGCGTACGACAACGCCAGAGGGAAGAACAGGCGTACGACAACGCCAGAGGGAAGAACAGGCGTACGACAACGCCAGAGGGAAGAACAGGCGTACGACAACGCCAGAGGGAAGAGCAAGCGTACGACAACGCCAGAGGGAAGAACGGGCGTACTTAACGCCTAAGGGAAGAACAGGCGTACGACAACGCCAGAGGGAAGAACAGGCGTACGACAACGCCAGAGGGAAGAGCAAGCGTACGACAACGCCAGAGGGAAGAACAAGCGTACGACAACGCCAGAGGGAAGAACAGGCGTACGAAAACACCAAGGCTCAACAACTCCTGCTGGAACACGACTGGTGTACAGAAACGCCAGGGGAAAACCCGCCGGGGCGTGAGGGAAACACCGGGGCTTGGGGAAGAGAACGCCGGGGCGTGGGGAGAACGCCGGGGCGCGAGGAAGAAGAATGCCGGGGCGCAAAGGGAACGCCGGGGCACAAGGGAAACAGGAATATCTAAAACACCAGGGAACAAGAACGGAGGGCGTACTAACACGCCGAGGAACCGAGAAAAGAGGGCGTCCTAACACGCCGGGGAACCACGAATTAGAGGGCGTCCTAACACGCCGGGAAACCGAGAATCAGAGGGCGTCCTAGCACGCTGGGGAACCGAGAATCAGAAGGCGTCCTAACACGCCGGGGAACACTAAATCTAAACGCCAGGAAAACAGGACCTAAACACCAGGGAACTAGAGGGTGAGCTAGGCAGCAACAGGCCAAGCGCGCCAGAGGGCACAGACAGCGACTTAAGCACCGGAGGGCTCTGGCAGCGACCTGCGTGCGCTGGGCAGCGACAGGTTGGCGCACCAGAGGGCTCAGCCGGCGACATAGGGGCGCCGGAGGGCTCTGGCAGCGCCTAAACAAGGGAACAACAACAAGAGGGTGAGCTAGGCAGTAACAGGCCAGGCGCGCCAGAGGGCACAGACAGCGACTTAAGCACCGGAGGGCTCTGGCGGCGACCTGCGTGCACTGTGTAGCGACAGGCTGGCGCACCAGAGGGCTCAGCCGGCGACATCGGAGCGCCGGAGGGCTCTGGCGGCAACCTGCATGCGCAGGGCAGCGACAGTCTGGCCCACCAGAGGGCTCAGCCGGCGACATGGGTGCGCCCGAGGGCTCTGGCAGCGACCTGCACGCGCCTAAACAGGGGAACAACACAGATACACTAGGGCAAGACAGAACAAAACAACTACGGAAGGGAACTAAACTAACCTAAACAGGGCAAAACATACAACGAAAACAGGAGAAGGGTGTAGGGACCTAGAAAGCGCAGGGACCTAGAGAACGCAGGGACCTTTAAGAGCGCTGGACTCCATCCAACGCAGGAACCCATACAGCGCAGGAACCCAGATGGCGCAGGAACCCTGACACCTAAATACTAAAGGGGGGAAAAATAAGGACAAAACAAAACTAAAAATAAGAAAAAAACAAAAAAACAAAAAACAAATACAGAACAAGACTAGAACTACAGGGCTAGGACAGAAACTACAGAGGCTAGACTGGAATTACGGGGGCTAGACAGGGACTACAGGGTCAAGACAGGGACTACAGAGCTAACGAAACTACAGGGCTGACGAAACTACAGGGTCTCAAACTGAAAAATCAAAACAAGACTGGTAAACTAGGAAAGGAACCAAAAGCTAAAGCAAAACTATGAAACGAAACAGAACAGGGAGATGAGGGCAAGTACGACTAAATTAATGAAAAACTAGATAACTAAAGCTAGAAATCTGTACAGAAGCAAGCAAGAAGTCTAAAATAAAAAACTGGAACTCAAAAACAAAACTCAGAAGACTAAGGCGAACCTAGAACACTAAATCAGGGCTATGGCTAAAACAAGAAGACGGAGAACAAAACCCGAACTAGCTGACTAAGAAAACCAAAAACTAGACTACTAAAAAAAACCCGAACGACTAGAGTAAACCTGGGACACAAAAACCCGGACAAAACCAACAAAATAAAACACAATACTCAAAAGCAACATAAATCTCAAAAAATCCTAAGTAAAGCAAAAACTAAGGTTGAGCCAAAACAAAGAACAGAAGGCGGAAATAAATCTTCTAAAACAATAAAAAATATACAAAAAGACTAGAAACTAAAGCAGATCTAGAACACAACACCAAAAAATAACTCCAAACAAAAACCAGAAGGCGCTGGGCAGCAAAGTCTGAATCTGCTGGGCAGCAGCAAAAGTTAACGCTGGGCAGCGACGACGAGGAGCGCCGTCTTTAACGGCTGCGCAGCGTAGGAGGCGGAACTTGCAAAAAACGAACCAGGAAACAGAGTCAGAAGCGGGGCGTCGCGGATGCGACCTCGGCAGACGAACCAGAAGCGTAACGTCGCAATCCAGCGACCATGGCGAAACAGAGGCAAGGCGTCGCCGCACGGCGACCCAGGCGAGGCGAGACGGAAGCGTGGCGTCGCAACTTTGCGACCCAGGCGAGACGAACCGGAGGCGAGGCAGATCCTACCAGCTTCTACACCAGGCTCTGTGCGTGCTCGGGTTCATCCCTTGGCCGGTCCATAATGTTATGATATATTTTTCTGGGATGAACCCGGACACAGCACGCACACACAGAGTCAGTTCTTATGAGTGAGTTTTATTGAATAGTTTGGAAGATGGAGGATGAGACCAGAGTCTTTCAACGGACGGAGGTGAAGGGTGTAGAAGCTGGCTGGCACGAGGAGTGTGGAGAGACTGACCGGGAGGAACTCTGGAGCCGAGCACTGGAGAGCAGGACATTTGAGCAGAGCCGTGGAGCGCAGAGCATCAGAGCCGAGCAGAGCAGTGGCGAGCAGAACGTCAGAGTCGAGCAGTGGCGAGCAGATCATCAGAGCCGAGCAGAGGCGAGCAGAGCATCGGAGCCTGAGCAGAGCATCAGAGCCGAGCAGAGCCGAGCAGATCATCAGAGCCGAGTAGAGGCGAGCAGAACGTCAGAGCCGAGCAGTGGCGAGCAGAGCATCAGAGCTGAGCAGAGGCGAGCAGAACCTCAGAGCCGAGTAGTGGAGCACAGGACGTCCGAGCCGTGCAGTGGAGGGCTGAACGTCCGAGCCGAGCGGTGGAGGTCTGAACGTCTGAGCCGAGCGGTGGAGGTCTGAACGTCTGAGCTGAATACTGGAGGAAACAAAACTGTCGGAAAGTCTATGGGCTGACTGTAACATGACCAGGTGAACGGAGTCTTCAGGCTGACGGGTACGAACGGAGCTGACAAGAAAAACTGGCAGGGACTGAGCGGGAGTGAACGCTATGGACCGGCGACGGGAACAGAAAGAGGTGAGTCTGATAAAGAGGTGGGAACAGGTGGAAGCAGTTGTGGGTTAATTGCAGCCTGCCAGGTGAAACTGATCAGGCTGCGCAGGAACAAGAGAGAGGGAGAGAGGCTCAGCATGCAGCCAATAAACTGCATCCTGACAGCAAGGAACCGGTAAAAGCAGAGTCTGGTAACGCAACCCACCAGTATTCATCACGTAAGCCGCTCAGCCGCTCACACCCGCAGCAGCGCGAGCTGCGCGGCCCCGCGAGCTGTGCGCCTCGTCGTCGTCGCTTAACTTCTTCCAAAACAAAGCAGGTATAGCAGCTAAACTGGGCTCCCTTCTTTGTGATAAAATGACAAAGCGTCCAAGCGGCATAAGGACATAACGCATGCAGTAACCTGCTTCATAGTGATGGATATGTCTGCTGTTCTCTGCAGCTGAAAAACCTGGCTTCAATAACCTGCCACTCTTGATCCGCGATATAAAGTTAAGTTATTTTTCTAAAAAAAAAAAATCTGTTATGGTTAAAAAAGGTGGTTGAATAAAGATTTAATTGGAATTCTGTGTTTGTGTTCTTTAAATCAAATCATTTAGCAATATCATAAAATGTCCAGGCAGAGCTGCACATAAAATATGGTTTTTAAATATTTTCAATAATTATTGATATCGATCAATATGCCTTTTCTTTTTTGATCGATAAGCTTTTTTTCTATATCGCCCAGCCCTATGCCACATACATCTCTATGCATGGGAACACAGATTCCCAACCCCCCCCCGCTCAAAGGTGTCCTGCTTTTCCCAAATGAAAATATGGTCACCCTATATTAATGTTACAACGCCTTTTGTGATCTACACACAAGTGCACTGGTATTTACTAGTTAAGTGGCTTCTGAAGGCAGTCGATTATACTGGATCTTTTAAGGATATGCACAGAAAGGGGACACGCCACACATTTCAGATTTCTTGATAAAAAAATATGTATAATATCTTCTGCTTTGTCATTTCTGCTGTATGTTCTTCCGTCACCTAAGATCCCAGTACAAACCACTGACGTTTGGTCGGAATGTGACACAATGTGGAAATAAATAAAAAAAACACTCTCCGATCAAACCAGCAGGGACAGAGAAACAAGAACAGTTACAGAGAGGAGAGGAAACAACTGAGGAAGGTCTCAGCTATAAACTAGAGCCTTTCACCTGGAAAGGATTTAGGATGAATTTGCATGAACGTGTTCATAAAAACAATCTTGATCTGGTGAATTCCTCATCTCAAGCATCTATTCTCAGACCGGCGGGAAATGCTGAGAAGTTTCTTACAAAGAGAAAGACTGATATTTGTCACTGACGTCAGACTACATAATGAGAAGTGCAATAGTGCCGTTTACCAAAGGGGGGCAGTAAAGTCATTTTCTAAGAAATAAAACAAAAAAAGACAAGGAAGGCAGGCAAATATAAAACCGCAGTTTGGTTCTAAATGGCTCAATTTTATTTGTTCTTAACCTCAGTTGTACTTGTGGGATGGAGAGTAAAAACAGTTAGTGGAGACGGTTTGTTCTCTTCCCTGCAGGACTTCAGTCCTTTTAGGGGCTTCACGTTTCTCTCATTTGAATCTGAGAACTTATCTTGCCGGTGGCTCTTTATTAATAAGAAAATACTTTGTGCTTTTTCTAAGATATGAAAGAAAATAAAAATAAAAAATGACATGAACACAGCAAATGGATTTCCTTTTTAGCAAAAAGCAAGACAGGAGCCATGGTGGTGGATTTTCTGAGACAGAAGGAAACTTTAAAAACTTTTAGGTTCCAAGAAAAGCAGAAAACATTTAACCAAAAAATGTGGATACTAGTTTGAATAGCTCAAGCTTTTTTATTTTATTTAATTACTGCTTAACCTGTTCCCGCTCGCATCAGACCCGTAGCAAACTTCCCCCGCAGCAAAGCCATGAAGCATGACATCATGTTAGTTCAGAACCAACCACATCCTTGTCATCGTGTTTGTGACCTCCCCTCTCTTTTTCCCTTTGTTTTTCTTTGTCCCTCCTCCCACCTCCGCCGTATCACTCACCGACAGAGAACACTGGAGTATGGCTGAGGCTAATGAAAGAAAGAGAAAGTTTACGTGCTTGCAAAAGGCGTTCGGATTGCGCGTTCGAGGGTTCATTCAGTTGTGAGTCAGATCTGAGGAGCTTGTGAATGATCTAGAAGGAGGGGGCTGAGGAAGAAGATAGGGAGCAACATATTTGGAGCACAAAGAGAAGTTATGACTCAGAGAGGCCCTGTAACGATGTCAGAAAGAACAGGGAGGAGGAGGAGGCAGCAGAGGAGACCCCAGAGGAACAAATATCACAGATGCTTCCTACTGTACTTAAATAATATCCCATGTAACATGGCAGCGACACTTCTCCATCTCCACAGAACTTATCGCAATCTTGACCACAAACTAGGGAATCTAATTCCACCTCTTGGACGCCACAAGACACAGTTATATATTAAAGACAGCAATAAAATGTGATGCATTACCTGCCTTCATACTGTGTCTAGTTGCAGCCAACATTTTTACTACCAAGGGGATGTTATTAGAGAGCACAGCATCACAAACTAATCGACGCACCTTGAGATTTGTACTAAAAATAAGAGTTCCTACACATATTTCAAGTAGAAGTTCCATACTTTTCCAGCACTTCCAGGACTTTGTGTTCACTATAAGATACAAAACACTATAGTTCTCTATGTGTTTATGGTAAACATTACTACAGTGGGCACACTTTAAATATGAAATCAATGAAAACATATGGCAAGGAGGGAGGCTTAAGGATGGCAATAAAGGAGGAGAAAACAAAGGAAAAATGAAAGAAGAGAAGGATGGACACCATAAAGGAGAGCTAGAAGGGAAGGAGAAGGACACAATGCAGGTAGGAAAGACCACAAAGTACTGAGAATGAAAGGGGCGACACAAGGAAGGAAAAATGACACAAGGAGGGAAAGAATGAAGGAAACAAGGAAGGAAAGAAAGGCAGGGCACAAGGAAGGAAGGACAGTACAAAACAAAGAAGAATGGACATAAGGAAGGAGGGAAGTATGTAAGGAAGGAGTATACAGTGAAGTAAGAAAAGCCATAAGGAAGGAAAGAAAGGACTAGAGAAAGACATAAGCAGTGAAGGAACGACAAAAAGCAGTAAGGAGAGTAAGGAGGGTACGTCACAAAGGAAAGCCTGAAAAACACTTGAAAAATTTTACAACGAAGGAAGGAAAGAATGGACTCGAGGAAGGACGGCACAAGCATGAAAGGGAGGCACAACACAATAAAGGAAGGAAGGAAGGAAGGAAGGAAGGAAGGAAGGAAGGAAGGAAGGAAGGAAGGAAGGAAGGAAGGAAGGAAGGAAGGAAGGAAGGAACGGAAGGAACGGAAGGAACGGAAGGAAGAAGGATACAATGAAGGGGAGAAGGAAGTAAAGAAAGAAAAGAAGGAATGACTTATGGAAAGAAATAAAGGACGAAGAAGAATGGGAGGACAAAAAGAATAAAAAAAAAAAATCAAGGAAAAAATTAAGGGCACAAGAAATGAAGAAAAAAATAAGAAAGAATATTTAGACATAGGGTTTAAAATAAAATTTGAAAGTAATAATATTTTCCCATAATCTTACTTATTCTTAAAGATTATTATTCAGTCCGGGAAAACTCTTGAGATCAAATTCCTTACTCTGCCAGACTGTGGACGACTTCTGCCAGTAAACTGAAACTTAGTCACCACTAGGTCTTCCAATATGCAAAGTCGTCATTACTGCACCATCGCTATATTGTTTGTTTACTTATGAATCTACAGCATGGTGCTTTCATTAAAAACTAAAATGTAAATGTACCAAATATATTTAGACTGTTTGTTGTTTCAACTCAAGGCTGCGGTTTTCGGTATAACAATAAATGATTTAAAATTGTAACTTAAAGCCCTCTTACTGAAAGTCAGAACCCCAGCGAGAGGGAGGAGGCGAGGAAGGAAGGCAGGAATGAAATAGGGACAGAGGGACACAATGATGAGAAGAAAAGGAGGAAGAAAGGACACAAGAAAGGAAAGAAAAGAAAAAGACAAAAGGAAGGCCGGAAACAATGTAGATAGGACACAAAAATGGATTGAGAGTAAGAGCATGAAAGATGAAGAGAGGGATGGGCGGATGGAGTAAATAATTAGACAAATAATTCCAGAAACAGGATGCATGAAATAAATGAAACAAGTAAAAAGATATGAGTTATTAATACAGAAAGGAGAAAAGATGGAATGAATGACACAACGAAGGATGGATGATAGAAGGAAGGACACAAAGAATGAAAAAACTCTGGGAAGAAACGAAGGAAGGACAGGATTAGGTAGTGATCATATAAGAATAGAGAACAAAGTCTGACAACAAAAGCTTTTTCCATACTTGTCCAGACCTGGAAAACATTGAAATTAAGCTCCAAACTTTTCCAGACTACATTGAAACCCTGACTGTTTAAAAAAAAAAAAAAAAACTACAATGAAAAAAATATTTGGAAAGCTTAAACTCCTGGAGTAAAAGGCATTGGCATATTGACTTATTCCAGTTCAAGATTTTTTATGGTCACCGCGTGTTACTGTGGTGAAATTCCTTTCACGACACACTATGGCTGAGAGTACACACAACAAACAACAGACAATAAACGCGTACAGCTTTTTTTCCCCCACATTAGAGCGTGCAAAAGATAAAAAAGATGAAAGATAAAAAAGGTTTGTGTCAGCATCTAAGGGCTTTGACATCAGTCCCTTCACAAGTGATATGAGCCATGTTACATAGATTAGTGTGTGGTTATGACGAGCCAGGAGCTAATTCTTAAACAACTGAAATTACAGCAAAGCATCAGGCTGGAATCATATCCAGAGAACAGGTTGGCAGTCGAACTATAAATAGTCGCTAGGACACAACAACTATCATTACTGTGAGCAGTGATGGGAAAAATAAAAGTGGAAAAACTGCACTGGCTCTGAAGCCTGCAATACTAAAAAATGTTGGGTTTATAAATGATAAAAGAAGCATTTGGATGAGTATAAATTAGAGTTAGGACCCCTGAATGTAGCAGCTTTCTTTAAACGCAGTGTCATTTAAAAGTTTTCACACCCTGTAAACATTTCCACATTTTGTCACGTCACAAACAAATACTTTAATGCAGGGGTGTCAAACATACGGCCCGCGGGCCGCTTCCGGCCCGCCGAACAATTTAGTCCGGCCCGGTGGCTAAATGCATTATCATTATTCAACAATGATTTTTTTTTCCCCAGTGTCCTGTCTGGCAATGTGGCAATAAGAATTGTTTTCTTAATGCCAAAAAGAGCTCATCATATCTGACTTTCACAAGTGGAGCAGTACTGCTTTTGCCATAGTGCTCCGCTTGATTTATGAATGTGAATAGTTTTATTATGATTCATGCGGGGAATATCTCAAATTATATGGACACTACAATGGTAAAGTAGGAGAGGAAAGGAAGAACAAGACGAAAAAAGAAAAGGTGAAAGAAAGAGGAGATAAAAGAAAGAGAATGATAAAAAAATTATTGAAAAAAACATGTACTTTGTTTAATTGAAAATCTGCAGTTCCTATATTGTCCACGAGGGGCGCTGTGTTTTAATCAGCAGATGGTAGCACTGAGCTTCAGATGTGGAAAATTAATTTTAAATCATTTCTTAATTTTTATCTGTTTGATGTATTTTGTCATGCAGGGCAGTGTTTTAAAGTTCCAAAAAATGTGAATAAATGTTTTTCAACATTGTACAATCACTGTGATCAGTTCTTATGCACAATGCACTTAAGTAAATGTAGAATGGAGTAAAAGTACTGTTGAAATTGCATATACTTTTCTTAAAAACGCTGAGGTTATTCATAATATATTGTGTAAAAGTAAAATTAATTTAATATAAAAATCAACAACAAGTCCACTTTTATTAGTTCTATTTAATCTTGCGATGAGTTTCGCGTGGCCCTTCTTGAGATCAGATTAAGCTGTATGAAAACCAAAATGAGTTTGACACCCCTGCTTTAATGCATTTTTGGGGCAGATTTTTTTGCGATAGACTGACAGGCCAAGCAAGGAAAGAATTAACTAGTCACCGACTCTACACATATGGCGGTTATGGCTAAAACAGAAAAATCCTGTCTTGAGCTTTACTCTGGGTCATCACAGTAAAAAGGGCCAGGATACATCTTAACCTTTCAGATTTTAATGTGCAAAAGAATTGAAGGCCGTGCATTATTTTCTTTCCGCTTCGCAGTCACGTGCGACTTTCTGTTGATCTTTAACATCTCAATCAAATAATCTGAATGCTGTGGTTGTGACATGACTAAACAGCAAAAGCTTTAAGGTGCACGAAGACTTTAAGCAAGGTACTGTGGCTGCTTTCCTCAGCTACAGAGAAAAAGAATCTCTAAGATTAAACACCCAGGGAAATACATCCTCACCTGTCTTTTACCAGCATCTGACCATCACATGAAAAAAAAAAAATAACACTCAGGCGCAGATTAAATATTGACCAACCCTTGGAGGAGCCTCACCAAGAGCATGATGCTCAAGTAAAGGGACGGTTTATTTTTAGAACATGTGCTTTAAAGGACACTTTTACACTTGTGTGAATGTGTGCGTGCCAGATTGGGGACATGTTCTTTGGGAGAAAGCCGTGGAATTGTGTAAATGAGAGTGTGCATTTCTAGTTCAACACTCAAACGTTTTTTTTTTTGTTTTTTTTTTCATCTGAAAGGCAAACAAAGCAGAGCGAGGACATGAGTGGCGTCATTTGCATTCTAATTAAGTGCTTCCTGTTTGTTACCACAAACCCCCCCCTATCCATGGCGAAGGGCCAGGGCCTCTGGGGCCCACCTGTACCGATCGGATCCAGCATACCTTCACTGACCCGACTGGAAATGACTCAGTGTCTGCGCATCGGAGGGCAACAATGACCCTTTAGTGCTCCTCCAATTGTTTGGATTTCAGCCCACATTACGAATAAAGCTCTGCGCTTTCTGCCTTGCTGTCTGGCTCGTTTACCGGCAACAAATCAGACAAATTCGTCTTGAAACTGCTATAAATAAAGGCTCGATCTCACAACAGAACTGTAAACTAAACCTAAGCCCTAAATTAAATGGAAATTAATATATTGAGTAATTATTCAAAAACAAAATCTAGGTCTAATTTCAAATCAACAGTTTTTTTTGTTTTTGTTTTTTTGCATGACCAGTAGCTTCTACTTAGTAAATTAATGAGGGAAAAAAAAGGCAACAACTCCAGCTTACTGTTTACTTTGTCAATTGTGAGGTTTAATATAATGAACCCCATTGATTTCAGAGAGCTCCTTTCATGTAGCCATGATAAATTTTTGATGACTGCTGTTGGGGCTCGAACTGACTGATATGGAAACTGAGGCCTGCAGGGATAATAAAAGAAATGTGTGCATGTGTGCTCCTATAACATATGGAACAGAGAGAAGGGAAGTGTGTGTGTGTGTGTGTGAATGGAAACGGTGCAGTAATGACCCCCCTGCGAGCGGTGGGAGGAGCCCCCTCGTCTCACCTCCTCCCATACACCATTAATAAATAATTAATCAGAAATCTGCCAGTCAGAGCGGACTGGTGGCATATTATAAGGCGCTGTGTATGGCAAAGGCTATCAATCAAGGGCATCCATTCATGTGCATCAACTCATCTCCAGGGATGGGAGAAACTGGTGGGGGGAGTGGGTGGTTGCAGGGGTCTGTGTGCGCTGGTCCGAAAGGGGGGGTCGGGGAGGGAGGCGTGATGGATCCAGAGCAAACAGACAGAATCAGTCTCTTGGAGGCAACCCTGCCATGACCATATAAGGACATGGGCTCTGCTTTAGGCTGCAGATTGGTGGCTCCTGTGCGCTTCATCTGGCAGTGACTTCAAAGTCATTTGGAGGCTGAGTTTGTGACGTCACCCTTCCCAAGATAGGCAGGTGCGAGTTAAGCTGACGTAGGCTTTTTTTTTTTTTTTTTTTTTTTTTTTTTGGGGGGTGGGGGAAATAATGGGATGTGGAAGAAAATATCAAGAAATCTTTCACCAATAGGATAGAGGCAAAAAAATTATTACTTAAATCGAAGAAAGAAAATCTCCAGGTAAAAGTGCAAAGGAATATATATATATATATATATATATATATATATATATATATATATATATATATATATATATATATATATATATATATATATATATGTCGGGGAAAATTGTATTAAGTGGTTATATGTTGCCATATCAACAGTGTTTTTACAAAAAAAAAAAAAAAAAACTTTTTTGCGTTACAACCACAAAGTTTAATGCTTTTTATGTAACAGACATAAGGCAGTCTAAAATTTAAGGAAGTGCATAACTTACGTGAACAATATACAGGATTTTCAGATTTCTTCATAAATAAAAATCTGAGTAGTGAGACGCGCATTTATGTTTGCTTCCCTTGAGTTAATACTTTGCTCAACACCAATTTTGGAGCAATCTTCCGTAGTACGTCCAGCTTTTTTTTCTTCTTTTTTTTTTCCTTCTTCTTTGCAAAGTGGCTCCTGTTCATTCAAACTGGATGAAGAGCATTTGTGAAATCAATGTTCAAGTCTTACCTAAGATTCCCAGTTGGGTTTAGGTCTGGAGTTTGACTGGGCCATTCTAAGACATGAAAATACTTTAAACTATTCCATTTTAGCTCTGCATGTACGTTTGGGGTTTTTGTCCTGCTGGAAGATGAATATTCACCCCAGTGCAAAGTCTTTTGCAGCTTCTAACAGGTTTTTATCTCAGGATCACCTCTCAGTTTCATTTAGGGGTGTCAGAGGTAAAAGCTTGGTGAAGAAGAATGCTCGCCACCTGTTTTCAGATTTTCATTTGCAGAAAATTTCAAAAACACATGTATCTTTTTCTTCCACTTTACAACGACGTGCTACTTTCTGTCACAAAACAATCCTAATGAAACACACTGAAGTTTGTGGTTGTAACACGACAAAATGTTAAAAAAATACCTTTAAGGGGTATGATGACTTTTGTAAGGAGAGGCTTAAAAATATTCAACGTAATGTGTTTTTTTTTAAGACACAATTGCTTACAGGGAATATAAATCACTGTAAATCTCATACAAACCTATCAAGAGTACCTGCAGAATGTAACAATTGAGCTAATTGACAAAGCAGCAAATAGCATCGCAGAATTATGAAGGCTAAAGGTTAATGAATTTGGAGATTTCATATATTACAGTAAGACATATGAATCGATTTAGAGAAGGCCCAGAAATCTGTACATCCTATCCTGAGTGGCTGGGAGCATCATGTCTGCAGGCACTACCAGACTGAAACAGACACAATCCTGTGTCGGCCCAGAAAAACGTCTGAATCCCCCCCCCCCCCTCCATAAGTTCAAGTGAAACCTCTGCAGTACAAGGGGAAACAACTGTTAGTGTGACTAATTTCTACTGAGGACGAGCAGAAAACATCAAAGCGGTTTAGTTCTTTGCGGAGGCACCATAAATCTTAAACAATATACACAGACTTTGAGGGAAAAGGTCCTTCAATAGCCACAAATTGTACATGTGAAGTCAAAGAGGATGAGTAAGAGTCCTGTAGTCCTGACTCCTCATCTACCAAAAGTATTCGGAGAATTTGGAGCAGCAAAGAAGGTAGAGCAGCCTCGGTTTAATCGGCAGGGTCTTGATTTGTGCCCCAACTTCCTCAGAACATGACACAAAGTGTCCCTTGGCAAGACGGTCAGCGTCATAATGCCCTCCAGGCTTGTTGCTTTGGATTTATTTTTATTTTTTTTAAAAAGCAGTACTAGTTTACTGCTTTAAATTCTGAGCACTCACCTCTCCCTTCTTCCCAGCTAGAGACTGGCGCCTCGGCGTCGTCTCCTCGTTGATGCTGGACAGAAAGTTCTGGGAGATCCGCAGGGCGTCCTGCAGGAGCGGGTGGTCCGGGTGGCTGGTGGGTGTGTGTTTGAGCAAGTCCTTGCAGTAAACGAAGTAGGTGTTGCATCAGAAAACCAAAAATATATCAGAGAAAATTATTTAAATGCACAGAGAGCTGTGACTTCATCGAGGCACGTTTCAGGGCCTTTTACTTACATGTAACACCAATGTGCTGCGCGTCACTCGGTCCACTGGTTTATACAGCAAAGCTGCAAGCAAAGTGAAACAGAAGCCAGACTATATAAAGTCTATATAAAGAGACGGATTTATAATTTAGGTAACATTAATAAAACACAACACGACTGACCCTCCAGTGAGTTCTTGGCTGTATCCTTACAGTCTTTAGGGCTCCTCACCTTCAGGTTCTGTTTGGAGAGAAAAGCACCAATCCAAAATGAAGTTGGCACTAAAAAACACTGAGCAGTAAAATTATGGTGAGGTTATATCATACAGTTAGAATGCCTCGAGCACTGAAGGTCATTCACTTCCTGATTAATTATGCCATCCTCAGCAGCTTTTTTACCCCACCATGATCCTCAAATGGCTCAGAGTTATGCATCATTACTTAGACCATTAACAACTCATCCATGATGAATTTCCTGTCCAGTATATAGATGCCCGTTTCAGAGATGACTGGCAGGGCCTCATAAAACATAGATGAAGACTTACATATTGGAAAGATCCAGATGGGTTGAAAAAAAAGGGAAAGTAATGAATCAAGAGCACCAAAGATAGGTCACCAGACTGCTCATATATATATATATATATATATATATATATATATATATATATATATATATATATATATATATACATATATGGTCTATAGTTCACCCCATGTTTCCATGTTGGTATATGATTTCTAGCTCATATCATGTCATAGAAGCCTCCAAGATTGGATTAAAAAATATTTACTATTTGGTCATATTCTTAAATATCAGGCCACAAATTAATAAGAATGAATCTGAAGCCATGCCAATGACAGCAATGTGTCATGCTTACATGGTAGGGAAGTTTAAATTTAGTAGGGTTCCTCAAGCTGTGACGTTTTAAGGAATTCAACCTCTGGAGGACTGGCTCAAGCTGAACTTTAAACTAGCCTTACAAGAAATCCATACGTGCATACAGTTAAAGTGGGAAAAAAATACAATTTACACGCTGGGGGTAGATTAATATTATCAAAATGATTGTGGTCCCTCAATGAAATTATGTTTTGATGATGCTACCAACCATTATAACAACTATAGATCTATGGACATTTTAGATGATGTATTGTCAGAGTATTACTTTAGCTTTCTTAAGTTAGGTAGGCTGTTGGTGGACCAGCATAATAAGGCTGACCTGAGAAACTTTAGTTGGGGGGAAATATATCAGATAGGAAACACAGGGGTGTCCATGACGTCATTGCTAAGTAAGTTAAGTTGGACATATTAATAAGACAGATATAAACCATGCAATACTGATTTACGGCACTTGAAACCTAATGAGTTTTCCAGCATTCGTTTTATAAATATTAACATGGCATCCGTTTGGGATTCCCCAATAAATATCTAACCCTAAACAACTGGTAGTGGTGTCAGGGTCTAAAATGAAAAGCCCTAATATTGACAAACAATAGGATGTATATTGAAACACATGCTAAAGAGCTTCTGATTGTATTCGATTAAAAACACCCACCATAATAACACGACAATTTAAATGGGTGGAATTTCCTAAAGCTGCATAAGTGAATGATTGAATGATGGCAGTGAGTTTTAAACGCACAGTTCATCAAGGAAAGCCTCAGAGAAGTTGTTTTCAAGAGACAAAAAAAAAGAATCATTTCTGTTACACCTTGGATGACTCCTTAACTAAACTCTTCCTTTCTTATCTGGTCGTATGGAGACAACGAGGCTCTTCCCTCACAGTCATACCTCAGAGATTTCAGCAAACTGTGAGTTGGCCTGGCAGCACTTTTCCGCTGTCTCTACAGCAAGCTCATAGTTGTCCAAGAATGCCCGATACACTCCCAGCTGGCTGGCCTGAAGAAGAGACAAAATGTTTGCATTTTCAAAGAACATTTTAAAAATAAAGGAGGAAAAAAAACAGGAAAGAAAAGGTATGGTACATTTTAAAAACATATTTCAGTCCTAGAGGGCCAAACTGCAATAGCAACAGACATAATCAGTGTAATTTCATGTCTGAGATGCACGGTTTAGTCAAGTCAGTAGAGTCTAAAAGACTATTCAAGACATGGGGGGGGGGGGGGGGGGGGGGAAGATAATCGAACAAAACAACCAGCAAAGAAGACAGACGGATCAAAACAACCCCATTTAACTATGGTGGTCCTTGACGCTGGCTGCTATAGCAACTAGCGAGACCTGTTCTGTGCTGAGTGGAATAATTAATGACTGCTGTAACAGAGGCTATGATAGCACATTTAGGAAGCTGGATGATGGAATTAAATTCTGGCAAACGCTGCCCGCCAGTGCCGAGATTCATCTCAGCGGAGAAAAAAAAAAGGCAGATCACTTTATCTGAACAAAGGCTGAGAGAGGAGAATGTATAGCGGAGCTGAGGTGGGCCCAGTGTGCGACCCCCCCCCCCCCCCCCCCCCCCACCACCACCACCACCACCTTTAAAATGCTATTACATACGTATCTCTTATGTGAGTATGCTAAACAGGTATTTTTAAATGTTAAACTCCTCTCATGTGGAAACATTTGTGACCTTAAAGGCTCTTTCTGGGAATGTCATTTAAAGCCTTATTCATGTTTTGCCTAATTATAATGAAATAGGAGCTCAGGTTCTTAAACAGATTGCAGCAAGAAGTATTTTTCACAAGCTTTTGTCAAAACATAAATCCAAAAGTAGGTTTACTAAAATAGACAGAGAATAAAAGACAGAGAATCTAAAAATGCCTCACAGTATGAGCTAGCATTTCCCATTGTCAACTAAATGTATTGCATTGTGAGGAAGTGATGCTAATCCATGCTTTTGTCTTAAAGAGACCAGATTTAAAAGCTGTAATTACTTTCTTCTATCTAAAATAATCTTTATGTCCAGCTACTGAATGAAAACGGCTTCTAAAAGTTTGTAAAACACTGAGTTCAGTTACTCTGAGTGCACAAGCATTTTTACTGTATAGAAATAGTTTGTGATCTCTAAGCAAAGGCTGTGCACAGTTCAAGTTAAACGTTCACATGCAATTACTAAGAATAAATGTAAAGTTATGCACCAAATTGTTGTTTTTAAAATCCTAATATTATTAATCATGTAAAAAAACAACAACAACAGTTGAAATAAATAAACAATGGCCCAAAATTCATGCCCATAAGGAGTACATGTAAACTTGAACTGCGACTGTACAACTTTCAGGCTATAGGCCACACAGAGAAAACAAAACTGGAAGCTGTATTTCATACCCAAGTTAAATTAATCATTCCCAAAACATTTAAAACGCCGTTCAGCGAAAATGTTGCCATACCATAAAGCAGCAAGAAGCAGGAAGGTGCTGCTTTCCTAATCCTTCCCCAGGCAACACAATATGCTCTGCAGCAGGGGCAATTCAGAGCGTGACAGTTAGGCTGCAGAGCGAACGGGGAGCCCGAAAAATCCCGCAACCACATCGCCATTTGACAGCGTGAAGCGTTATGGAATGCAGCCATATAGCGTTGGGGGCAGAAAATGGTTTTGAGAGATGGGGAAAAAAGGTTTAGGTGTTTGGATTTCTCAGACCAGGATTTACAATTTGTTAGAGTATGTGTGTAATCCACAGCAGACAACATAAAACAAACTGGCAAATGACAAGCTACAGACAAATATGTTCCGTTTACCACTGCCTGGTGTTAGAGGATGTATCTTACGCTAATAGATGTAGCTGTGGGCCAAAGTTGAAATAAAGCTGTTCTCCGTTTCTCAGTGGAATAAAGACAATTACATTCAATTTAACAACTGCAGTGGTTAAATGCCTGCAACTCTGACACTAAAGCAATGTGAGATATTAAATTATTTAGCTTTTCCACCATTCTTTACATTGAAAACTGTAATTTCTATGAAGTGAGTTTAGATGTAAAGTTCCTTGAGATGACATGTTTCATGATTTGGCGCTATATAAATAAAATTGAATTGAATTGAATTGAAATGCAGGGTTGTGGATGCTGAAAAGCTGAAATTGCAACCCATCCCCCTCGACTCAGTATGGGATTCTTTCTTTTGACAAAGATGGCTTCCTTCACCCCTCTTTCAAACCATCTGCCTTCGCTGTTTAAAATCTGAACATCAAATCTGTCACCGAAAGGATATCATTTGCTCTTTGGATCAGGCCCAGAGTGGCTGGCTCTCCTGTCCTGTGCTTGGCTATGCGTTTATGCAGTTGTTTGGTTTCTCTTATGTGGAAGGTAGAGTAATCCTTGTTGTACTGGACCGAAGATACCATGCCGCTCAGCTTTGGTTCGGGTGTTCTGTCCTTGGGATGAACCAGTCTTTGTCTGAGAGTTTTGTTAGGTTTGAAAATCACTGGTATAGTCTATTTTGATACGATTCTCCTGAGTGTCTCAGAAACTCCTGACACATTTGGAATGACACTGTTCCTGTCTCTACATCTTCTCCCCTGTGTTTGTAGCTGTGCCGTTTTCTCTGCCACTTTTGTTTATCTACTCTACAAAGGCCCAGTTTGGATAACCACATGATTGAAGGGATTTCCTGATGTGCTTGTGTTCTTTCTGCTTGTCCTCTGCCTTGGTTGGAATCAGTGGCGGCTGGCCCATAGGGGGCGCTCGGGCGCTGCCCTCGCTAGATGTGGAGGGGAGAAGTCAAAATATATATAGATTTTAAAAGTATTATTAATGTCAGTTTTTACTTAATAGTACGTGGCTACATGTAATAAGAATTATTAAAACACTTCTACTGATTTACTCTATCATTTAACAGTGCATTTCCACCAACAGAACGTATCATTTCTCTTCTTCTACACTTTTGGGGCTGTGACTGAAGTAGCCCTACAAGTGTAGCGAAATAACCAATCGTATACTGTTGCTAGGGAAGATTTATAAATATTTGGCCAATCAGCATCGCCAAAATGAATGGCTTTGGGGCTCCTGGAGTAGTAGCCCTAGCTGCACAGTGATAGGTGCACTTCACGCGTGACATCACGAGCTACATCCGCGCTACATCCGGGTAACGTTGGTCGGCAAACACAGCACTGTTTTCGCTTACCAGCGTGACAAAACGGGTGAATTAGAGCGTACTTTTAGTTTATTTTTGGAATCTAAACAATGCCTACGACTTGTTGTGCTCCCGGTTGCACACAGAAGCATTCCAAATCGTCGGATGTACGTTTGTTTCGTTTACCGAAGGACAAAGAAATAAGAAAGAAATGGATCATTTCGATGAAAAGGATGCAGGATGCCAATCGACTGTGGGAGCCATCATACTAAGACAGAATTTGCAGTCTACACTTCATCTCCGGTAAATACAACTTAATTTTGCACTAGTCATTGTTCTACTTAAATCATTATATAAATAAAAAATTAGGATACATATTAAAGTCAAGACGTAAACGTTTGTTTTGTAATAATATACGTACATGTACAATGTATGCAAACCCTCTGGCATGAGTCTGTGAAAAGGATTAATAAGACAAAAACACCAAAATAATCCTTTGTAAACAATGTTTTTTTTTATTAATTAAATGCTTATTGTGGAATCGTAGTAATTTTCCGACTTTTAATTTAAATGCATGTACTGGGTTAGGCAGGGAAATCTATTGGCCAGCCCCACCAAGATTTTTTTTCACCAGCCGCCACTGGTTGGAATATTGTCCACCCGACAACTCAAGGTTTTGAAAGCAGACACTTTAAATTCCACTGGGTTATATGAATCAAAATCCAGCTATTGATCTGTGTGTAGGTTTCTGGTAAACCTCGGTGTTGAGACTCCCTTCCTCTTCAATGAGCACAGCAGAGTCCAGAAAGGGCAACTTGTTGTTCTTAGCATCCTCTCTGGTGAACTTGATGTTGCTGTATGCTGTAATTAGGTAGGTGTGTGCATCTCTTCAACCTCTTCCTTGCAGGGTGTGACTGGCAGGCGCGGCTCTGCAGCGGCAGCAGATCAGGACCAATCAGGAGGAGCTTAATGAGGAGCAGATCTCCCGAGGCAGATGACAGATTGTTTTTGCACCCAGGTAGGTCATCAGGTCAACCTACCATTACTTTGCTCTTGTTCTCATCGATCCTTCACTAATCTGAGTTTGTCCTCCTTTTTGCCGGAACTAGCCGCATGTTTTGGTTCCTGTGTTCCTGGACTCTGCTTCGTAGTTCTTTTGGATTCAGGACAAATTATCTCAAGATCCCTTGCAAAATGACCTCATTGCTCCTCTGGCCATCTTCCTGATATCAGCTGACTGGATTCCTCGGTACCTACCTTATGCTCACCTACCTGTCCATCCCCTATCACTCAATTCAATTCCTAAAAAAAATTAAACAAAGAGATAACATTGCCACACCCTCCGCCCACCACAACCTAACAAACTGTGGATATGCCCACCTCTTCCTAGACTTTCCTCAACTCTATTAAGAGTAAGGATTCATTATTCTCTGACTCATTGTTCTTACAATAATGCTTACCTCTTATTCTCAGTGCCAAACCATGATTCCCCAGTTTATGCAGGGAATCCCCATGTAAACTGATGCTTGGCACTAAACGTCTCAGGGCAGACAGCTTTGTTTCTTATGGTATTAAACAAGCAAAATTCAAAAGTTACGGATTGGTTATTTAGTAAAGTGACTAGTGCCAGTTTAGTAACAGCTGAGACAGAGATCCAGAGATCAACGGGTATTTCTGAAACCAAAATCCAACATTTGGGGATGTTATCTCACATTAAGCAATTTCTTCATTGTCTCTAGGCCTTTTTGAAAAAGTTAGCAGAACTAAACAATGATTAGTTTCAGTTTTGACTTCTGAGACATGTCTTAATGTTCATGGCAAGAGCTGTGCATTAGAAATTTTGGAATTACCGGTATTGATCAACTTCATGATACTGTCAAGCTAATAACCAACTAATTTGACACTGAAAGCTAGTCACAGCCCCAGTTGAAAAAAGCAAATTTTCATGTTCTTTCAGCCATCTTTAAAGAAACAAATTCAAAGTTAGTTCCTATTTCTGAGGCTTGTGTTTAGGAGGATCAGGATCACAACTGTGAATTTGCCCCATTTTCAGTCTTCAAATGCTTCTCTCTGACACTTCGCTCTCGTAGCCTGTCAGCGATGCTTTTCCTTTTTCTCTTTTCACTCCCTCTCTCATCTTCCTCGTTCTGATGTCTCATGACAATCTGCAAAGGCTTTACTAAGCCTTTGCAGATTTCAGAGTCATGGTGAGACAGCTCTATCAGAGTTCCAGCCGCCTAAAAATCTACTTGGCTTGTCAGCTTCCATCCTTTCACAGATGTCGCTACCCCCCACTAAAATTCATGCATCACCTCCTTTACTCCCTTTTAATTTCTTTTCCCTTGTCCTCAGAGCAGCAGAGCTCCAACTACTGTTACACTGTTACTATTTACTGTTTTATATACTTATTTACTTGATTTCTTTTCAGTAGAGAAGAGCAATTATGGAATTGTTGATTGTCAAAAAAAAGATTATCTTGATACACATTTATACCTATTATGGCCATTATGTTATAAGTATCATTGATGCTTCATTGTTTTTAAATGAAAGCAGTTAGATCATGGTATTCATGTTTGTTTAAACACTGTTCCATTTTTGCTCATGGATCACCCGACTTTTGAAACATATTCCATTTCAAAACTACATACATTTCCTGGCAGTTTTCCAAACATCAGGGACATTTCAGTAGAAAATATTTACCTTGATGTTTTCTTTTCACGCCTGTCAGATTTTCTTATCTGGATGCCAAAAATCACAAGTCAAGGACCAGCACAAAGCTGAAGATGGCTTCTAATTTGGCAGTGTGGTAAAGGACAAATGTACTGTTTTATTGCAGCATCTCGACTAACTTAAACTAGAACTTTCTTGAAGATATTTCAATTAGCCCTGCTGCTTGATGCATGCTTCTCAGACTAGAGCCAGTGGTACTGTGGCTGAGTGAGTCACGACGTGCACAAGGTTTGACCTTAAATGTTTGAAAAGCTTAAAATAACACAGAGAACAGATTTTGTGTTTCTCTGTGTCAGTTGATGAAAATGAACAAATAGGTACTATTGTGTCAGGCAGGCTATTGATGGAAGCCCTTCTGTCTTTCGTGACATCTTGTGTGGGTCAAAGGTCATCTCTATATGAATGTCTGTGCTAATCTGATCAGCTGTTTATAAATAATAGACAGATGTCAATGGAAAGCCACCATCCCTCTGGATTCCTGACAACTGCTGTTTTTCTGGGGAACCCTAAAGAGAGGGCTGCCTTGGGTGGTAGGAAGAACAATTTGTTTAACAAAAAAAAATCATTGATTTAACTGTAATGACTATGCCAAAATTATTTAATTTTCCACTGTTGGTTTAAAATGCAAATAGTAACTACAGAATGTTGATCCTTTTATTTTGAAAGGATTATGTAGACCCACTTCCATCACTGGTTGATTTCTAGCATTACTGTATCTCCTAATTCTGCAATAAATTGCTTTGTTGAATATGAAGGCTTTTATTTTGAAGAGTATGTTTATGTCTTAGTTTGAAAGTTCTACATATTTGTCTTTTCAATATTCATTAGGTCCATAAACCATGTGGAGCCTTTTTTTCCTCCAAAAACACTGTGTACTATTTCATCAGCTAACAAGTTAGTTTTCATTTTGAAAATTTCGGTAAGTCTTATTCAAAAGGCCAACATAGTTCCATTTCCAACACTGATCCAAGCATTTGTGTTAAGCCCAATGCTGTAATTTTGTACAGTGGGAAATATAAAGCTTTTGTATGTTTAGGTCTTATTTTGAAAGCACAGTATAGCCCGATGGTGCAAGGATCTGCTATTTGAAATATGATGGCTTTTGTTCAAACCTTGAGTTCGACCTAGAGTCTTTCTGCAGGGAGTTTGGAGAGTTATTCCTGATCGTGTGCTCTGCCCCTGTGCCACAAAAACAATCAGAGATTCGATATTCTTTGACTTCTGTGTGATTGTGAAAGAAAAACATCACACCAGGCATTTTGTAAAGGCAGACATAAATCATACAATGATAACTACAGTGGGAAATTTGTGGCCATGACAGTGAAAATGAAAAAAAAAGTTACAAAAACAGTTTCAGAAAGTTCCTTCCATAGAAACGTCTCAAAAATTGTGCATTTTGATGATTGATTTCTCCTATGGGCCTTTTGGACGTGGTCTTTGGCTAATTACGATGCCATGTCAGTTCAAAACGCCAATTGAAGCAATAGCACACATCTCGAGTTGATGCCATTTTGATATACTCTACACATTGTATGGGTGCACCCTATGGTTTGGGTTGCATTAATGTCGACAGGATAATTATAAAGAGTCCAGTTTAGAGGTGGAGAATAATAGCTGCCTCCAATGCATTGCACGGGGGAGTGAACTGCTTTGTGAAGCTCCAGTCATTCCTATGCTATGGCAGGCCCCAATTAAATCTGTGATCATTACTCTTTTTTTGGCTTCCAAAAATGAAAAAAAAAAAAAAAAAAATGAAAAAAAAAAACAGTGGTTTCAGTGTACTGCATCTAAACCAGACCTATAGATTCAAAACTAAGTTTCTGGAACCCATATAGGAAGTGAAATTACCATTTATTTTTTATTCTTGGGTGTGTATTTAGCTCTGGGTTCTCAATACGCATCTGGAAAAACCAAAACATCGATGGATAAAATGTTAACCTTTATTTATGAGGTGGCAAATTTAAGTGTTTGATCTCATTAAAGTATCTACTGCTCTAAAACACAGTGTTTTGAGGAATTTAAAATGTTACACTTTAGAAAATAGGAGAGTCTGGAAACAGAAACATTTTTCCATTATCAGTTTTCCATTTTCCATACTTACTAAAACCTGAATGATGAATGTAAACTTTTAACCTTTTGAAACTAGGCACCCTTTATTATAACATAATATCATACTGCCCCAAAGACTGGTATTAACTTATCTTATTGGACCATTACTCATGGAGAACTGACTCCATGTTCCCTGTGTTTCTTAGACTGTTCACAGATAAAATGTGCACCATTCCCAACCATTTCTCACAGCCAACAGCAACTGTGCTGATAGCGTAATTCTTTACAATCAACATAAGAATCAATATGCGCCTATATTAAAAATAAATTTAGATTTACATATTCTAGACTGAAACACATTAAAAAGCGCTGGCTTTTTCTGTCTCCCTTTCAAACTACAAATGAAGGTTTTATTTCATGTTTGAAAATTATTCAAATTTTTATTATTACATTTATTTCTGCCGACATTTGTTGCTTACAGGTTAGAAATAGAAGTTACATTCATCCACATAACCAAAAAGACCAAATAAATATGCAAAATAAAATGTATTTATTTGATCATTTTTATTGTTTTTTTTCATGCATCTTTATCAGATAACAATACAAATTCAATTCTACTTTCTGATCTAAAGCCCAAAGGCAGCCTTCAGAGACACATTAATAAGATTGTGAGCAAGAGAGTGTGCGTTCGTGTGTGTTTGTGTGTGTGTGTGTGTGTGTGTGTGTGTGGTAAACGCAGCTCCTATTTATAGCAGCTTCTTGAAGACACAAAGCACACAGCGTTGTGATGGCCTCAGCTGCCTGAGGCAGAAAGGGGGCATTGTGAGGCAGGCCTGCGCTCCCCTCTGTGTGCATGTGCACGTCAGACCATAAACCGGTCGAAAAGGGGGAGAGACAGACAAGGCGCATGAGGGAGAGATCAGTGGGAGAGGAGCTGTATTTCTCAGAGTATTAACAAATGATTCATTGTGAGTTAATTGACCCGCTGTGAAAATGATTAAGTAGAACCAGTGTACTGTACATTTGGCCCGCGACATCTTTGGAAGAAACTGCTGTGGGACAGAAAGAGAGCGAGCAGCTGTTTTGGGTGGAATAAGGGGAAGGAAAGGCCGTCCAGATTCAATTTGTGCAAATTCGTGATGAAAACGTGGCAGATCGCTAGAAAAATCCAATCTGCCATTGTTGTCGGTTCATGAAATCTAACTGACAGGTTCTGCTTCTGTTTGATAATCCGTTATAAGGAATATTGCGGCTCTACTGGTTTGTTTTTGGAGGGCCTCCAGAGAACATAAATGTCACTGCAGAACCCCAAATGTCCTTTTCCACTGCTGTCAACCTTTCGGGCTGCCCAATGTTGTCACTTTGATTAGGGGTAACGTCACGCAGCTAAACCCAGGGACCCAGCTGCTGTCATGGCTGCACACAGACTACAACCACAAACAGACCAAGCCTTTGATTTTTTCCTTTGATAGGAGGTTAGACTGTACTGAGCCAAGAAAAGAAAAAAAAAACTCACTAGTTTCTGGAAGAGGTCCCCAACTCTCTGGTGGTGGCTCCACTGCTGGACGCGGGGCAAAAGTCCATCGTAGAACTCCTTGTGGATCTCGTAGAGCTCAGGCACTTTGAAGAAGATGGTTTCTATCTGGGCCACTGTGAGAACGGGCTGCGACGTTGTGGCAGCAGCCTTTAATGGTTTCATTGGCTGAGAGGAACAAACGGATTTTTAGTTTAGCTGGTTTAAGAAAGGAAAGCACAGATTAATAAACCAGTTAAGTCAAAAGGCCATTTTCTATCTGCTGTCCCTGGACGGCTGCAAAATATTCCCCTTAAACACACAATAGTCAGCAGGTTTCAGAAACATACTGGGGGGGGGAGGGGGACCCTCAGTGAAGAGCACCTTTCTCAATTAAACATATTTAGTTTCTGCACTGCAGAATTATTAAAACTCTTACAGTACATGTGAGGTAAATATGCACATGCCTGACAGAAGTTCATACCTTTTGAGTATGAACTTTTTTTTCCATGTTGTAGTCCCAAACCTCAACAGATTTAATTGTTTTTGTTTGTTTGATTTATTTTTTTCCAATAGATCTACACAAAGTTGTGGATAGGTGGAAACTAGAAAGAAAAAAAACACATTGTTTTAATTTATTATTTTATTTGTTAATAACAATGAGGAAAGTGTCGTGTGCATTTTTGTTAAGCTCCATTCCCTCTCATAACCCTAAAAAAAAATTCAGAGCACAAAACCAACTTCAGAAGTCACCCAGTTAGAAAATACCAGTGCTCCCATGTAATCTAAGCTCAGGATAAATGCAAGTGTTAAGTGCTGAGGTTGGTTAGAGAACATTAGTGAGCAAATATAATCAAGATCATGGAACATAGCAGACAGGTCAGAGATCAGGACAGGTTAGAAAACAATCTCCCATGCTTTGAAGAGCTCAAAATACACAAACCACTGCTCAATCCATCAATTCAAAATGGAAAGAGCATAACAAAACTTCAAATCTAGAACGATAACTATTTAGTTCTATTTATCAGAGAAGCAGCCAAGAGGCCCGTGGTACCTCTGGAGGAGCTGCAGAGTTCCACAACTCTAGTGGGAGTACTTGATGACATGAAAACTATTAGTTGTGCACTTCACAAATCTGACCTTTATAGAAGACTGGCTTGAAGACCACTCTTGTTGAAAGAAAGACATAAAAAGGTCAATTTGCAGTTTGCTGCTAGCCAATCTATGGTGATGAACATAAATTAACTTTATGTAACAACATGTAGAACATTTTGTGTGGCAGAAAACATCCTGCTGTGTGGAGGCTTTTCTTCAGTTAAATGGAAGCTAAAACCAGTATAATTTTGGATGAAAACCTGTTGCAAAAGACTTGAGACTGAGGCAGAGGTTTTAGGTAGAGCAAGACAACGAGGCAAGACATAAAGCCAGAAGACTACTTTAGATCAAAGCATATCCATGTATTAGAAAGACCTAATTAAAGTTCAGATCTCATCGATTGAGCTATTTTGCCAGACTAACGGACAAACAGGTTGAAACAAATAAAGCCTGTATCATTTCCTTCCACTTCAGAATTACACGCTGCTTTGTGCTGGTCGTTCACTTATACTCCCAATGAATCACATTAAAGTTTGTGATTGTAAGGAGAAAAGATATTTAAAAGGTCCAAATAATAAAATAAATTTTCTTCTCATAGCGCCATTTCGTTTTATTTATAAAACCTTGAAAAAAGTATCTCTTCAGCCACATCAGCTGGCCAAAACTCATGAGTAAAGACGTCCTATCCGTAGTTTGCAGAAACCTGCTCTCTCTTCCTCCTACAATGGATGCTGATGAGTGGGTCAAAGCAGAAATGTTGGAAGACAAAGCGCTGAAACTGAAACCGTCGAGTTAAAAGGTGCTAACAAAAGGAAAGCGAAAACTGACTTCCATCTCTGGTTTCAGACAGCGTTACCTGACGTTTACTTAATGACAGGACGGTATTGCGCAATGCTGCTTGTCTCACCAGGAGCAGTGCCTCTAGGTGGCTGAGGTATGCTTCTTCTGTGGCCAAGATCCCGGACAGGACCCACTTCCTCATCTCCAAACCCTTTTCAAGGTCACACTCCGTCTGTGAAGAACACAAACATATCTGAAGTTTAAAAAATTGTCTAACAACTCTATGTCATGCAAAATAAACAATTGTGTCAATGTTTGCGTTCTTTTGTACTTTTTTCTAAGAAGAACAGGCAAATTAATTTCGCCTGACAAAATCTTGTTTATTCCTATAAGATGATTAAAAGATGGTGAATAAGACATTAAGGGTTTATAGTTACAGGCTGACCATAAAAGAGTTGCAGGAATGCTCAATGAAACAAAGACATCCTGCTAAAAAAAAAAAAAAAAAAAAAGAAACATCCCTGGCTGCTTCACCATTCCCCTCAGCTGAGTCAAAGCTCACCGAGGAACACAGACATGAGAGAAAACAGAACAACAGAGAAACTCCTCGGGCTGTCTTGTTTAACCACAAACTCTGAAATAACTCAAACAGACAGGGTCTCCCATGGCAGGAAAAAAAAAAGGTTGTGGTTTAAATATGTGCATGCAGGAGAAACACAAACACTGGCTCCAGTCTGGAGGTCCACGGATTTTATCTCTGGAAGCTATGAAGAAAAGCAGAAATTAGAAAATTGGGGAAACAATAAAAACAGTTGGCAGAAAATAACAAAAGTAGTGATAACAAAACTTTAAAAAGACAAACCAAACCATGCATCTAAACAAGGAGCAGAAGGAATTTATCCAGCATGACAAAGATGAAATTAGTTTATGCATTTAACCAAGTACATATCAAAACTGCCAAATGCATATTATCAAATGTATTTGCACATTTGTCTTTGCATATATTGTATCTGATCTTGAGCGACATCCCATTCTTAATTCATAAAGTTTAGAGTCAGCCCACTCTTTGAGGCTATAAATAGCTTCAAATCTTCTGTCTGGGAAGAGTTTCCAAAGGGTGTAAGAATATATTTGGGGGTATTTATGACCATTATTCCAGAAGCACATTTGCAAGGTCAGACATCGATGTTGGATGAGAAGGCGCCTCCAGTCTAATTGACCCCAAAGGTTTTCAGTCGGGTTACAATCGGGCTGTGTGCAGGTCATTCAAGTTCTTCCACATAAAACACATTCATTTACGTCTTTATGGCCCTTGTTTCGTGCATGGGTGCACCTTCATATTGGAATGGATCCCCCCAAACTGTTCTCAAACAGTTGGAAGCACAAGCCTTTTTATTTTTAAATGTCTTTTTATGCTAAAGCGTTGAGAGGTGCTTTAACAGAAATTAACAGGTTGAGTCAATCTACCTAAAATATATATATATATATATATATATTAGATAGCAAGACTGAGAACAACTGCTTGAGTCAAGTGATGATGTGCTTTACACTATTGCATCCAATGCTTTGCATTGCTCCTGGTGATATTAGGGCCAAAATGCAGCTGCTCGACCACATAAACCCATTCTATAAAGCTCTAATGCTATAAAGCATTTTCAGGCTGCTGGAGGCAGGGGCCAAACGAGGGATGACAGCATTTCTCATCCTTATAGCAGTAATAACTTAAAAAATAAGTTAATCTGTCTATTACTTTCAATTGGAATATCATACAATAGCACTAGTCATTATTGTTTTACAAAGAAGGGTAACAATATGTTGCATCATGTTTGCTACACTGCTTTTGCGCACACATACCGGGAGAGTGTCAATGTCTGTGGGCGTATATGCATTTATTACAACGATGGGGCAAATGGGTTTCAAACCAGTTTCCATGGCCACTGCATAAGTAGATGCTGATGCAGATTTCAGAGAACGGATGGGGCCCAGAAAATTACAAAACCCCCCAGGGTTATAATAGACTGCATTGCATAGGTGTGTGTTAACCAGCAGTGAAAATGCAAGGCTGAATATACTTTTTGACTGCAAAATGTCTGAAGATGCATCTCTATAATAACTGATTTTGGATAATACAGGTGGGTTTCTAACCTTCTCGGGTCAATGTATTACATGAGATTTGACTTTGAGTGGTTGCCTCTCCAGCAACAACAGCTGTGTTATGTGCGGCAGAGAGATCAGTAGAGACTCAATAGTTTTAGGAGGTTTGTGGTATCAGCTAGTAAATTTGTTACTCCATTGGACTAACTCGGAAACTTATTTTACTTTTACTTTCCCTTTGTTGAATTGCCAGGCCTGATAACACACTATGTATACTTCCATCTTGTAGAAAAATAAAAAAAAAAATTTTTAAATTAGTTAAGAAACGCAATTGTTTATTTGGCTATACATTCCTTTATTTTCCAGTGAAGGGTTTTAAATTACATCTATTTAGGTGTTGCTGAATACAAAGTTGTTCTGGTTGTATTGCATTTCGGCAAGTTAGAAAAACATTTAAAGAAAACATATATTCAATGAACATTGAGTTCGGTCCATATAGAAACAGAGCTCTGTCACAACCGTCATATTCTTCTCTGGATTTACATAGCACTTTTCCACACAATGATGGCCACCTCTGTTTCACCAGCAGGGTAACATCAATTTTAACTTGGCTTGTCATGCTACAGATGCACTGATCAATTGGCCAATAATCAAATTTTCTTTTCTTCTCATCAGCTATCAGCAGATTTTTCCTAATTGCAAATTACATCAACAATAAGATCTTCCACTATGTCTGATCTAAAAACTAAGCAAAGGGAATATAGTGACTTGGACAATAGGTTGGACAGTAAGATGGGAGAGAAAGATTTATTCAGGTTGGCAACATAGAGAGACAGAGCTGGGAAGGATGTTCAGCAGGTCAGGGTAATTAAGGATGGAGATGTAAATGTAATGACAGATGCAATAGGTGTGACAGGAAGATAGAAGGAGTGCTTTGAAGGGCAGATGAATGAGTAGAATGAGAGAGCGAAGTGTAGAAGAAGTGTCCGTTGTCGGTCAGCATGTAGCATAAAGATAACAAGGAAGGGTTTGAAAAGGATCAACAGTGGAAATGCAGTCTGATGAGACATACCTATTGGGGCGTGGAAGTGTCTAGGAGAGACAGCAGCAGAGTTTGACTAGGCTGCTCAGTAGGATCTTAGAGAGTGAGACGATTTGTGAGGAATGGAGGAGATATTTACCGGTATCAGTTTTCAAGAACAACGGGGATGTGCTGAGTTGTGGCAACCACAGAGGAATAAATGTGATGAGTCACACGATGAAGTTACGGGAAACAGTAGTGGAAGCTAGGCTGAGGTCAGAAGTGGGCATCTGTGGGCAGCAGAATGGTTTTATGCCAAGAAAAAGTACTACAGAGCCACTATTTGCTTAGAGGATGTTGAAAGAGAAATACAGAGAAGGTCAGAGGTTAGCTGCATTGTGTTTTTTGTAGATCCAGAGAAAGCATATGACAAGGTGTTGAGAGAAGAGCTGTATGAGGAAGTCTGAAGTAGCGGAGAAGTACGTTAAAGTGGTACAGGACATGTAGGAGAGCTGTAAGACAGTGGTGAAGTGTTGTTAGATATTAGATGAAGCTACAGGTTGCTGGTGCTATTGAAAGCAGTTATTGGGAAAATAACAGATAATTCATAAGCATTGTAGATACATATGGACAATGGACGGATAAACAAACAATCAGTTATCTGGGCAGCCCATAAAATTGGATAACCCTGACTGCATGCTATTCCACAGTCTGACAGATAATTCCCAGTGGTGACACATTTCCTACCGACATGCAAGGGGTGTGCCACTCTTGCAGCGGCGAGTCCCTGGTGATCTATAAGAAGCTGATGTAACCATCATTTGGGGCTCTATCACATTCCCTTTTCCCCTGTCAATATTATAAGAGCCTCAGTTGAATATCTGTAAACCCTTTCTCTGGCTTGTATAGATTAAAAGCGTTAAGGTATAGTTTCTGTTTCAAGAGTCATTTCCTACAAAAGAAGTATCCATTGTGTAAAAGGACTGAACAAAATACAGAGGTGTCCAACCACCGACAGGGGACAGTAGTTCATAACACTGTAAGTGTGCTGTGGGAGTTCAAAATGGAAGTGGGAATGCATCAAGGATTGGATATGTGAATGATATGTGACAGGAATCTCCATGGACTATGATGTTTGCAGATGACACTGTGATCTGAGAGCAGGGAGAAGATGGAGAAAAACCTCGAGAGATGGAGGTTTCCCCTGGAAAGGACGGGAATAAAGGTTAACTGTAGCAAGACAGAATACATGTGTGTGAATGAGAGGGACTCAAGCAGAGCCACGAGGTCACATGGAGCAGAAATAAAGAAGTTGGAGGATTTTAAGTACATAGGATCAGCAATCCAGAGCAATGTCGAGTGAGGAAAAGAGGTGAAGAAACATCTCCAGGCAGGTTGGAAAGGGTGGAGAAGAGTTCCAGTGAAACTGAAAACAAAGGTGTAGAAGATGTACACTGAGACCAGCAATGTTGCCTGGTTGAGACACAAGTGTATGACTTTCCACTTACACATATTTATTTTGAAGAGATTGCCTCTGTTTTGCTCTTTTCAACAGTGTAACCCATGGGACAGCTCATGCTGTTTTTGGTCTGAAAGCTGTTAGAAATGCCTCCTTCCTTTTGCTTTGCGGTCTTTGGGAAATAATTACAGGAAGTAGTTTCTGTTGTTAATTGCCATCTTTGTCATTGCAACTTTTGTACATTTGAATGAAATTTGTCCTCTGCATTTAACCCAGACCTTAGGGAGCAGTGGGCTGCCACAGTGCGGTGCTCTGGAAACATTCAAGGCAAGGCAAGGCAAGGCAAGGCAAATTTATGTATATAGCACAATTCAGTACAAAGACAATGCAAAGTGCTTTACATGATTAAAATATAGCAAAATAAAACAGAATAAAAGCAAGTAGGAATAAAATGTAGATAGAAAAAAAGAACAAAAAAGTGGTGATTCAGTTAACTAGAACAGTTGAAGGCAATCTTAAACAAATGTGTTTTTAATCTTGATTTAAAGGAACTCAGGCATTCCGCACCTTTACAATTTTCTGGAAGTTTGTTCCAGATAAGTGGAACATAGGAACTAAATGCTGCTTCTCCTTGTTTAGTTCTGGTTCTAGGTATGCAGAGCAGGCTGGAGCCAGAAGACCTTAATGGTCTGGATGGTTGATACACCGATAACAAGTCTGTGATGTATTTAGGTGCAAAGCCATTCAGGGATTTATAGACTAACAGAAGGATGTTAAAGTCTATTCTCTGAGATACAGGGAGCCAGTGTAAGGACTTTAGAACTGGGGTGATGTGCTCTACTTTCTTAGTCTTAGTGAGGACGCGGGAAGCAGCGTTATGGATCAGCTGCAGCTGTCTGATCCACTTTTTAGGCAGACCTGTAAAAACACCGTTGCAGTGTTTGATGTCAATTCGACTAAATATAAACGCATGGATTAGTTTTTCCAGATCCTGCTGAGACATTAGTCCTTTAATCCTAGTAATGTTCTTGGTCAAGGTCTTGGTCAAGGTACCAGAGTAGCAGTCTTTGGGATTTAAACCGGGGAACTTGTACCCTTCCCAGGACACAAGTGCCTTGCTCTTCGAACCACTAGGCCAGGTATATCGTCAAGAAGATGTTTTAACAGAAATCTTAACATGGCTGCAGCTCATTACTGACTCTGTTCATTAATAATCATAATTTCCTCAACAACAATCATAAATTTGGAAAAACATTAACATATCACAATGTCTTCAGAATATACAAAAGGAATGTATTTTTAAGAAGCTAATAACTGATTCAAATATTTATTCAAAAATCAAAAGATTAATATTGTTCTTCTAACAATAAGCTTGTATTAAATTGCAATGAAGCTATATATAGCACACACTGCAGTCTTATCCACATATCCACAGTCTCGTCCTCTTTACGTAACAGCGCCTCATCTTTAAAAGTTCATGCTTCAAGGGTACAGTGTGATCTCTTTCTGTCTTATTTATTTCTATGTTTCTGTTATACCTTCTTTTCTCTGTTTATGATGGCAGCCTGGGGAAGGGTTGTGATGTGTACTGCATTATGTATAACACTGGTTATAGTTCTGAGCTGTGTTTCCATTGCTCATGTAAATCAAGAAAAAATAGTGATTATATTCTGAGTTCTCTGAGTTTTATTTTAAGTGTTTTAACAACAACACAAAATCACTCTACACTTATTATTACACTACCAGCTATGCCCTAAGAAAAGAAAAAAATAAGTAGCTGTGACAAGCCTCCTTGCTTGTAAAGTAACATTAGGGTCCATATTAAACATGGAGAACAGGGTTACACAGCTTCAGTGCCTGAAAAAAGGAGAAGTTAAGCATTTATTCATCCTTTCAGACCACTGAAGATTTCTTGAGAAGGTGCCCAGATATTCAACGCCTTATTTTTTTTCCTTGACAACTAATGTGCCCATCTTTGGGTACACCTTAAAGGGACCTGGCTGTGTGATTGAAGCAACACACCTAAACAAGGCTCCTTGATAATATCTATATTCGATTCTTGCTTGTTTCCGGATGATTGAGGGTGGCAGAGGAAAAATTTGGATAGACAAAAAAATAAAATAAAAGCATCTGAACATCAAGTTTGCTGAAATTTCACTGATTTGTCATTCTTTGCAGGAGGCTTTCTGCTGAATTCTGCCCGTAATAATAATAATAAAAAAAACTGCTTAAGAAGAAAACAGCAAATGGCAATCTCACTAATTCTTTAATTTTAGAATTTGTTTAAAAACAATTTCTGTCATCCTTAATCTTCCAAAATTCCCAACGTGATATCCCTCCAATCTTCAGCTCGGCTTGGCTGTGTCCCAGTAACTCAGTATTGCACTTCCAGATTCTGTAGAAAGGGTGGATTTCATGTCAGCTAAGCAAAAATGAGAATGACCTCACCAATATTATTATATGAGTAGCAACAACAGTGAAGTTTCAGGTGCTTTATGGTGTTGCAGCTCTGATAGTCAAACCTAAAAGCTAAAGGAAAAGTCAGCTTTATAGGTTGAGGAAGACAGCCATCTTTGATTTACACTTCTGCAGCAATAGTAGCAATTTAGCTGTCCTCAGGAACAGTTATCCACTATTCTCCTTTTCCTTGTACTTTTTAATGTGGGAAAAGAGTCACAGTAGGACTGAAAAAGGAGCCATTGATGAAAATCCAATCATTCCTGATGGTGACTCATCGCAGTGACATCATAAATCCACCGACTCACGCTGAGCCAACCGCAGCCTGTCTGGGCTCTGATACATAAATTACAGGAAGAGACAGGGATGATGTCTGTGGAGGAGTTTTCAAAGGGCAAATAAAGGACGATAGATACTCTGGCAGCTAATGAAAGTCTGTTTGACTGTGCTGGGAATTTGTTATGGGAGAGTTGTTTTAGTGTTACATCATATATTTAACTGACTTTCAGAGTAACTGCTACAGCTCTAAAACTGCTGTGAAAGAAACAGGGAAACATTGCCCTGAATCACCGGCAAATAATATATGAGATTAGATAAGACAGAAATCCATTAAATGAAAGGCTTTTACCAAAGACAAACTCCTTGTGCAGCAGCAATGTATTATTAGAAATAGTATTACTTCTGTAAGGCGTCCTCTACAATAGATTAAGATGATCCTAGGGTCTCCAGAACCTTCAAAAAATTTTAAAAACCTAATTTTAGTGTAAAGGTAATTAGTATGCCATTGCTGTCACAGTATTTGCCAACTGTTTTGTTTTCAGCTGCTATCGTAGCACAATGCTACTGCCCCGGGTATCACATCTAAACTAGGATGTTTTCTTGACTTCACAGTCTGTAGATATTCCCTGTAAAAATGGGAGTTTTCTGTATCTCCTAACTCAGTTTCAGTATAACTGTGGAGGAGGAAACGACGTCAGTGTTTTTTTTATTATATGAGAAGGTGAAGGTGAAGGAGTTTTCCGTGAAGGGAACAGCACACCTAGAAACATGCCATGTGGTGCAATAGTTTTACCTTTATGAAGCTCTCTGTGTACACACCTCTGCAACAATCATACAAAATTAAAATCACAAAATTTATAGCCATCGTTTACGGATCACTGAGCTGTTTACACCAAGGCTTGGAAGTCTGAAGTTGATTTTATGAGTCACACTGCAACTATTGTAAAAATACGTTATAACCCTAAAAAGCTCCCCTGTCCTCTTCCTCACTAAATAGAATCTCAGGGCTTTTCTTTGATGGTGAGACAAATACATTTGTCCTTTGAATACCAGTAAAAAAAAAAAAAAAAACACAACTTCACTTTCCTTCTCAGAACCCATTGTATATGTGCAGTTTGGAGATGTGTATTTCACAGGGAGCCAAGGGCATACAGACATACAGAGCTTAGCTGTATATCTGTATCTATTGCTGATGCAGCTGCTTAGTGAGATAGGCTGTGGCCAAAGCAATGGCAGAAGGGATGTGCATAGCAGCCTAACTTTCAGTAGTTTTAGACCAGGGGTCCCCAACCATTTTTGTGTCATACAAAGGGCTACCAGTACTGACCTTTGAACTCAAAGAGTCAGAGTCCTCAGGGGCCACTGGGTGCCCCTAGGCACCAAGTTGGTGACCCCTGGTTTAGACTATATTACTTGGGATTCCTGTGGTTGTAGCTTTTGCACAGGGCCAGCAGGACCAGTTCTGCTTTAAATTGACAGATTACAAATTCATGCAGGTGGGTTCGTGCTAAAAGTCATGGATAAGCACCAGCTATTGCTATCATCTTGGACCCTGATATTCAGCTACTGCAAAAATTAACCATCACAACATTTTTAGGTAGAGGGGACAATTCTTCCGAAAATGTAGGTAAGAAACGGCCAAGTCACTTTTTGAAAAACTGCACATGCACAAGACCATCTTACCTGCTCTTCCCCTTCTCGGGGGTAGAGAAACCTCCCAATTACACTCTGGTCTTATTCCTTTCTTCTGAGGCCTTCCTCTTCACCTCATAAATGTGTAAAACAGTTTGCGTCTTGCCACTGTCAGCCACTTTCAAAGTATACGGTGAGAGCAGTGGAGCTACAATGATCAGCTAACACCAAAGCTAACTGGATACACAAACTCTAACAGGAGCAAACTAGCAAGAAACTTGCACGCACATTGGCGTTACGTGAACGCGTCACAATGGGACAACCAGTAGATAAGATGATCCACCTGGAAGTCAAAGCTGGGGGGAAAAAAACATTGTCCACTATACCTTTAAGGAAATGTTGAGCATGCTCAGAAGTAGAACCTGGATGCGACCTCCAGCTCATTGACAAAACGAGCTGCTCTCAGTCGCACCTCAGAACAGGGGTAAATAAACGAGGAATTCAGACCAAAGCATTGCAGTTCCACTTAATATAGACCACAACTGCAGAATTAAAATGTGAAATGGTGTAACTGAAAAGCATGATATGTCCCCTTTAAATTAGTCCGACTCCTAAGTTTGCAGGTCAGACATTGTAATAAGTCTATGGGCACACCATTTATTGCCAGATGTAGCCATATATCACAGGGAAAGATGCACGCTTCCCAGTAAAAACTGAAAGGTCATTGAACTAATACAGCTTCATGTATTTCTTCTAAGGGCATGGTGCATAGAATTGTGCATAGAAACCATTTTAGTCTATTAGTTATAACGGGAGCATCCTTCCATTTGAAACGATCCAATATGTGTATTTACAGAGTATTGCACACAGAAAATGTTGTGCTTCAGCTTGGGGTTTTATCATACTAGGAAAGGCAGTTGTTTGGTGTTTTTGAACAAGTGTATCCTCTTAACTGTAATCTGTACAGCGTGCCAGATGTTTTACATCAATGGATTTATTTCCACGGATGTAGAAAGGCAGAAAAAAGAGAGATGGGAGACGGACGATAGTTATAAAGTGATGGGAATGAGGGATAATTCTGCCAAACACTCTCCAGAAGCAGCCAATCTCTAAAGGTTAATTTGTTTCTTCCGTGGGTCCCAGCGTCTGGGGTTATAGGGTGGGGAAAATGTGCGTTATGAATACATTTTAATTTAAAAACGGGTAATCTTAGAAAAGCTCCAGTTAATGAAAAGATTGGAAGATTGTCGTAGGAGAAGAGTAGCCCTTTCCAGCCATATTTGTGTATTCTTATCTCAAAGCTTTGGTTTGCTTTCACCAGGAAAGTCGAATGAGTGGTGGCGGCAGCTGTAACCGATGAGAAGACAAGATGGCGCACTGACCGACTTGGAGGACTCCAGCGATCCTGAGGAGAGCGTGTCCCGGCTGCTGCGGCTCTTGGAGCTGAGATGCGGCGAGGATGACGGCGAGTCGTCGATGTACGGCAGGATGTCATGGTGCCGCCGCTGCTCTTCTGCTCGGTCTGCATCGTAACCATATGTTGGAGGAGTTCCGGTGAAATGACCATCTGTGAAGGACGAAAGCCAACCAGCAATTTAGGATCTGTTAAAGGTTTTTGAAATTAATGCATTACTACTTTTGAAATGCAAACGCAGACATATGGAGCTCTTAAACAAGTCAGGCGTGGTTTGTCTGCAGTTCAAAAGATACTCGTATGTTATAGTTGCTGAGCTGTTGCTTGCATAGCCATGTGGTTTTCAGCTAGACAGGATTCCTATCTTTAATTTCAAAATGTGTTATCTTCCCTGATTCAAACTTCCAGAGTTCTCGGTTCATTTTAAGCTCATTCTTCAAGTATAAATACTTAAGTTCACTTCAATCTAGAGTAGATATTTCCACAGTAACTGGACTTCAAATTAGAAACCCTGTAAGCAAACAGATGAATGGATTAGTGGATGGATTTATAGTCGGATAAACAAACGGAAGGGAACTAAATTCAAATTGCAGACTTTCCCAATGGAACCAAGAAAAAAATTGCTTACTAAGACTTAAGAACAGTCACTTCAACGCCGTTAACAAAAAGGCAACGCAGCACCAAAACGAGTAAAAATCCCTCACTTTTATTCCAGACATCAAAACATCCTTGACCTACTAATCAAAATGTATGCTCATCATAGGAGGTTTTCTGCGTGGCGGTGCGTTGAGACAAAGACGGGGAGTCGAGCAATACATTTACTGATTGGCTTCATGCTCTCAGAAGGTTGCCAAATCTGGTAGAGTTAATTTCCAACTCTAATTAGAGCAGCTCAGGAAACTGGGGCACATAAAATTAATTTCTTCTGCATCTTTGTTCATACACCCTGAACCTCTGAAAAGAAACACCTAAGAAAGAAAAAAACACTTTAAGGGTTAAATAATTAGAATACCGGGCGCAGCATTTAAAGAGTTACGAATCGGCAAATGTACTGTATCTTTAACCTTAATGATGGTCGTCATTAATATCTATAACAATAAACGATTACATGGAGCGATTGGAGAGACAGAGCAAGAAGCAAAAGATCAGTGAGCTAGAATAAAATAAAAACCTGGTGTTAGGTTTAATGAAGCTAAGAGTTTTGATGAGGCTAAAGTTGTGGTTTCTAAAAACTGTTTTTCCAGGACAAGAAAGTACAGTCAGCAGTTGACAGCAGTTAAGTTTCACTGATCTTTCCAGTGTAAGAACAGATTAAACAGCAACACACAGGAAAACAGCCCTGATTTGGAGGGTAGCACTTTTAATAATGCCCAGTGTGGGGCTTCATGACAGGGCCGTGCTTAGCATTTTAAATTACTACTGTTTCCCCTGAGTTTGAAAGGATTTTATTTTTATTTCAGAGTGTAACCGCTGTAAAAGATGTAGAGGCTATGGCTGCTGAAGTCTGGCGTTACGATCCTGATTAGACCGCCCTTTCAGAAGTCCTCTGTCACAGTCTCTGTGGAGGTACAAGCGCCATTTTGCATGGAGTTTGGACTAACTTTTTATAAACCTAAAGAGTAAAGCAACAGTGAAAGAATCATTGGTTATAGTTTTATTGCCAAAATGGTCATGGCTTGTTATTTTTGCAAGGGGACCCTATTTTCCTTTTCTCTTACACACCCTCCATTGCACTCCTGCCAAACTAAAGGCCATTTTATTAGAGCGGCGAGTTGAGCTAAAGTCCGTGTCAGAGGACAATTTATAAAAAAAACAGCACCAGAAGCTGAAACCAAACCAATAAAAAAGCTCACAAGAGATAAAGAGGGTTTTAGGGTAAATAAGTTTCAGGGCATAACGCTTCTGGGTAACGTAATGAAATAACATCTGTTGTCACACTAAATAATTTCAACAATTTTTCTTTTGTCGCAACGACACTCTCTTAGCGGTTTACAATTAAAGAACTGAAGTAAACAACACATAAGGATGGCGTTTTGTGTCTCCCGTGCCGGGACGTTACGCCCACCCACGATCTGCACACAGCTCACACCCCGCTGTTTGTTGATCGCTGCTCCTTCTTTGACCGGAGACTTACTGCCAGAGGGGAGGACCAACACAGAAGCTCCGTGTGGGGCTCGCAGCCACTTCCCACAACGCCGAACCTTTCAGCAAACCAGAGTTACCAGTGTGACGCTTGCAGATTCATTGGTGGTGTAAAAATGCCGGGTGTGGTTTTTTTTAAAAATACCCAGTTGGGAATGAGTGAGTGCCCTCCCTGCCATGTTTTTCTTTCGGGGCTTTTCTAGCTCTGCCTCGGCGCATTAATAGCAGGGGGCATAAAAAAACTGGAGCCCAACGAGAAATCACTCTTCCAGCTGTTTCTTCAGAACGCTGAACATATTTAGGACGTTTTGCTGTTTAAATCATACCTTGATTGGGGGAAAATGCCATGTCTGGAAATAGAGTATGCCTTTTAAGTGTATTATAACGTTCATATAAAGCACTAAGGCCTTAAATGTTGAAGAAGACAGCCCACAAGTACCCACAAGTTAAAATGGGTGCATTTATCCTACACAAAAGTGAACAAACAAGATGGAAATAGTTTATCCATTACTATGTTCAGACTGTGTTTAGGTCAAGACTGGCCTTAAAGACTTGATAAATGATCACTTTTGCCACTTTTTTGAATGCCTCTTTTATTGACCTCTTTCTTTGGGTGATCTCTAAGTAACCCTCTCTCCTCCTCTCATGTTCTACGAATTATATGTCACCTAAGAAGAAATTAAACACAAAATATGACTAAACACCTGCTTCTTGGACGCAGGGGAACCGGATACAGATGAAAGCAGGTAACTTATTGATTTCTGCAGAGAGCAACTGAAAACAAAAGTGTCCCTACACACACACACACACACACACACACACACACACACACACACACACACACACTTTCCTGTAAAACGCTTGCATGGAAACAGTGTTTGGGAGGGGAACAGGAAGGAGACTTTGGTGCAGTAGGTGGAGAACTACGGTCACACTGACAATCAGGTCATCTGACAGCTTTGCCAAAGCTGTTGAATCATTTCGTTTTGTAAAAGTTTTCACTGTAATTTAATGTTCCTGTATTAAAAAAATACATTGTACTCTTTTTACCGTCATTTACTTAACTTTCCCGTTTACTTTGTATTTACACCGAAACCTTTCTATTTCACGTCAGTCCGACAATTAGTAAAAAGGCTCGCTTGTCATAATTTTTCCTAATTCAGTACAAAATATGTTACATTTGTAGACTGCATTTTATGACATACAAAAATTGCAACATTTTCCAGGTGTATTTATTTACATGGTGCTTTACAATTTGGTAGGGAAGAATTACAACAAATGTTTCAACAAATCCACCTATAAGTAAATAGAAAAGAGACCCTCCATCTCCCCAAACACACAAAAACACTCACACACACATACACACACACACACACACACACACGACAACACTGGCAGGAGGTGTCCCCGTTTTTCTTTTCAGAGATCTGGTCACTTTGTGTCAAGTTGCACTGATTAACATTAGCTGCATTGCTTGCTACCTGGCTCTGAATTGGGATCATTCTCCTGTGATTCCCATCCTGCTACACTTGTTCCAGTCTCATCCTCAGATATTTTTTTTTATCAACTCATAAAATCACTCAAGGTTTTGCTTTCATATCCTCTTATTATATTTTCATTCCTGAGCACCAGACCTCTGAAAACCTGGCATTCTGATATTTTACTTGAGCAGCTAAATGAACTTTAAAACAAGTTGCAGTCAAGACCTTAAGTCTTAATGGAAATACCATTTGTGTTGGGGTTGCCAATATAAACATAAGACATACTACGTCAATAGAAATTTGGATATAAAGGTTTTATTAACTCAAATATTGAGTCTTTTTACATACATAGTATCATTTTGAATAATCATACATGACTATAATCTAATGGTCAGGGTCCTAGTTCTGGTCCCCAGAATCATCATCATAAAATATGTAAACTGGTATGTAGAAAAGATAAGAAATAACTTTATTGTCCCAAAAAGGGGAAATTTGGGATCAGTCTCAAAAACACAGAGTTTTCACTATTTTAGTATGAATAACAAGCTAGGTAATTATTTAAAATGTAACCAAAAGATACACTGATGGAGGCATAGTCATCAAATCAGACTTTGAAAGAAAGGTATACCCAGGGGGGGAAATGCACCCGTGGTGATATTCTCATTCAGACACTTGTTTCGCTTTATGTAGGTCAGCGGTTCTCAATCCTCAGGGCCCACTGTTCTGAATATTTGAGGTGTTACCCTGTTGCCACAGCTCATTGCTGGTATAGCAGCATAATCATCTGAATCAGGCGGGCTGATCCAGAGATGCTTGAAGGGCCAGGATTGAGAACCACTGATTTGGGTTAAGTCTTCCTGACTTACATTAGGCGTTCCCTTAGCTACAGTCTCGTTGCAGATGTATGTACTTACCTTGAACTAAAGACGAAATTAGGCCGTGAATGGGGAAAAGGTGTAAACTGTAAGTATTTGGTCATTAGTAGGCATAACAAGGATAGATTTTAAAATGGAAAAAGCAATTTATAGCCAAACAACGATATCAAATATAAGTTTATTTCCTATGGTTCTCTAAGAAAGGCCTATGGAAAAAAAAACAATAAGTGAGCAGTAGTAAAAACAAATGGTTCTGAGAAGCCACTTTGCTTGTTTTTCTTGTTATTTTATTATCTTTATGCATCGCCCTCCTCAGATCACAACCTGCTTTACTCTCAGCTTTTACTCTGCAACCTGTTTTTTTTTTTGTCTCAGCCACATTTGCTGCATATCGACTTACTGCTACAGTGGCAGAGGAAGCAAGCATTGATTTGCATTATCCATTTTCACATATACAAAGATTTTAAAAGCTTTGCCTGAGTTTAAGAACGTCCGTGACCAGCAGCCAAACCGAATGCATTACGTTGATGGGAGAGAAAAAAAAAAAAGTTGAATGTGTAAAGGAAAAATGATCAGAAGAGAGCCGAGAGACAATGCAGAGCCTCGATATTAAAGAGAGAGGGGAGGTGATTCTCACAGGAGGGATAAGATATCCTCGATAGCGAGCTCCTTTTCCATCCCCCCCCCCCCATCAGCGTGCCAGTCATAAATCTGCTCCTGCTGCCAACGCCTTTATTGAACCTGCAGAAGAGGCCCGTCATCCTAACATTACCATTATAAGCTCTTCCTCAAACACACAAATACGTACGCACACTTACCTCAGAGCTCCACGCAGCCCCATAAGAAGCTGGTTTTACTCTACAACACTCAGAGCCCCTCTTTCCTAATCCAGCCCTTTGATGAGGGAGGAGAACATAATCACGAGACGTGTTTTAACAACCCCCACCCAAAAATCTGATTCACATTCATCATGCTTAAAGGGTACAGTGGACTAGTCTGGATGCTGGAGATAAATAACATGGATCCCTGCTGACTAAACAAACTGTAATTCTCATTACTGCTTATACATTTTGTATAAATGTGTTCTTTTAAAATCAGCGTTTGGAGGAGGTTATGGAGCAGGTTGTGTTCCCATGTGTTCCCCCCCCCTTATCCTTTAAATTTCCAATTTAGAGATAATTTAGCACAAAAGAAAGGGGGTTGGGACACAAAGGAGAGAAGAAAGCTGGCGAAATGAAAGAACAGCTTCAGCTTTGCTGGAGGGAACGGATCTACCGCCCAAGCGAACTTCCATTTTTTTTTTATTCCTCCTGTAAACCTCCTGTGATTGCAGTGCAATGTGACAGCAGTTAATTTGATAAATGTCGCGATGCTGTCAACAAACGGCAGACAAAAAAAGTCATAAACTGCACTACACCTACATTGACAAATAGGTGGCCTCTGGAGAGAAAAAATCTGAATGTGTGGAAGGGATTGACTCCCAGGCCAAATGTCTCCCATGACATGCAGATTTCAAGGTTTATTGTAAGATATAAAAATGCAAAGTGTCTTTTTGTTTGCACGGATCCATCTCTGTGGGGACAGAGTGTGGAAGAGTACCTTGTAAATATTTATACACCAGTTTGTCCTTCAGCAGGATACCACACATCCATGCATGAAGACCCTTAAATCCTTGTGTCTTTTTTTTCCCCCCATCAAAGTAAGTTACTTTACCAATGCTCTTTTTCAACTAACTGGATAAGCACTTGATGTTTGAGGTTTCCATGCAAGTTTTATTAGCATACTGGGGATGCGAAACGATTATGGGCAATCTATTTGGATGAGATCTGAAAATCTTTGCTAAAACGACCTAGAAGCAAAACCTGCTGATTTTAGGTATAAAGGTAGATTTATATATAAGCTAATTTTATAAAGATGGCGCTCCTTTGAAAGTACCCCCCGGAATACAGTGAGCATTCATTCAAATAGAGGGAGGAAAGATGAGAAAACTGAACGATTCCCCTATTTAAACTACATTCTAATAGTTTTGAACTCGTACCACAGACATATTCTGTCTTTTGCAAAGGTAATCATTTTGTGTGTGGTAACTGTGACTGCAGTGTCATCGGCTTTGATGAAAACCACACAGCATATCTGCACAAACTGTCAAGCATGGTGGTGGGAGGGCAATAAATCAGGCTGGTTTTGCCTCTGTAGGACCTGGATCCTTTAGAGTCGCCATCACTTCCTTTGTTCACCAAAACATGTATTAAAGTCACAAGTGAGATAATCTGTCATAAAAAACTAAATAATCTAAAGCACATAAATATAGAAATATATACCGATCTCCAGACGTAAGAAACATCAACAATATCAATGTGGCCCCTCCAGTACCTGTTGCTACGCATTGATTTTCAGCTAGCTAAACGAAGGCAACTATGATGTTCCTTTGTTCTTTCCTTTAAAAGAATCTCAAATTTAGCTGCCTGAAAATGTTTCCTGAATTAAAGAACATCGACAGTCAATGCTTGGAAACTAAAGGAAGAGAGTGAATCACTCTTGTTAAAGTAACACCGTTTCTAAACTATAGCTAGCATGTCTGTAAAGCAGCTTGCAGCAAGGTTTACCTCAAATTGTAAAACCTGTCAATGTAGATTGTTAATTAAAGGAACAGTGGCAAACAAAGGTATTGAATCTGCACAATAGGCAATTAAAAACTACAAAATCTAGCTGGTTTTATATATATATATATATATATATATATATATATATATATATATATATATATATATATATATATATATATATATATATATATATATATATAGTTGTGCTTAAGCCAATGTGTGCAAAAAAAGATGTTGCAGATGATATTACAAGTAATATCAATATACTAGCCGGCATATCTGTTGCTTTTCTGTTTTAAATAAAGCAAAGTAGATCATGTTGTAGACTGTTGTGAAATAGTGGTAATTCCACTCAAGGCCATGATACTGTGAGAATTGCGGCTATAAATATTTAATTTGAAAAGAGTTTATTCAGTCTTTTGCTGAATTATTTTGTGTTTTGTATTTTCACAGATTGTTTTTATCTTGTAACTGCATTCAATATTAATGTGTCGTTAGAAACGTGGGATATTTTACTGGATCTACCAGAAAGAGAGATGGTTGAAATTTTGAGAAACCCAACTCTTGAAACAACTGTGAATTAAAAAAAAAAAACAACAGAAAATTTGATTTAGGAAAGATTCAAATAAAAACTCACAATGGAACTTAAACAGATAAAATAGGACTCAAGTTAGGAGTTAAAGTTAAAACAGTTATTCAAAACAGCAATGAGTTAAACCTAACAGTGATAAAAAAAAAAACAGAAAGAAAATAGAAAACAAACCTAGTTTGAAAAACAAAAATCCTTTATCTGTCTAAGCATGGATTTAAAGATGAAAAGGTATTGATAAAATAAAATACCCCTCACGGTCATTTCTGCTCCTGCAGCCGAACCTAGCACTGGTCCAGAACGTCTCCAGTTTATTCAGGTTACTGTAGGCGCCTAATAAGTGTTACAGTTACACAACCAATCAAACTGCCTGTAAGTTTCCTAAAGCTCGTCTCGTCAGTATCCCTCCGCTCTGCGTTTCTTTCATCACAGACGACAGTTTCTGAGTGGAGAGCCTTCCTTTCTTCTCAGCTCAGGCAGATGCTCGGTAGCTGCACCCACTGCTCTTATCCTACCAGACAAACCTTTGATTCTGTAAGCATCTGGCGCTTCTTCCCCATCAGGTGCTACAGTCATTAGGGAAGAGACTCATTATCCCAGCCCCTGAAGCACTATCTGGGAAATAAGTGTTCAAATTGCTGAAAAATCATACAGACATTCTGATGAATAATACAGCATGCTAAATCATCAGCCTCACTCACGAATATGGATGCCGCTCATTAGCAAGCAGTTTTTACAAGCAAAGATAATGAAATATTGAAATGCCTTAGAAGTAGACTAAAGGGAATTCTACAAGGAGATACTTTCTGATGGTAATAACTATTCATTCTTAAAAAAAAAAAAGTTATTTTATTTTTTTTCCGTTTTATCCCGTTTCTTCTCGATTTCTCTTGATCTCTCCATTTCCCTTTCATTTGCCTGAGCAGGAGCCAGAGCCAATCTGCAATCTCACCACAGCAATAAATCTTGAGGGCTGACCTCAGTCCTCTGACACACTAAGTAATGCCCTATGAGCACCGTGATGATCGCCTGTGTTTCAGTGTGGGCGGAGAACATACTCATTAATTTATCTACGACGAAGCTGCCACTGAAATCTCCATGGCTTTCTGGAAAACACTCGGTAGCTCGTCATCACTAATATGTAGGTTTTTAATGGATGAAGTCACCAGACAAATAAAAATAAATAAACTTTGGATGAAAGACATCAGTAAATTTAAATTTAAAATATGAAAACATTTAGTCTTATCTTTAAACATAGCCATTTTATGACACATTTTTGTCCAAGTCCTTGTGATTGGCCATGATACTTGGACGTTTATCTATAGCAGATAAATGGTATCAACAGATTTTGTCTTTAAAAAAAATGAGGGAAAATCCAGACCTAACAGAGCCTGAGAAATACCAAGTTTTCAGTTAGTATCTTTTTAGGAATCACCTTGTTGTAACTAAAATATGTCTTCTTTTTTTTTACCATCAACATGGTGACCTCTTTGGTATTGGTACAAGGTTTTCATTTTGACATGCTAAAAAAAAGTGGCTGAAGATCCAATTTAAAACGTACCTTGTGCTACAGTAAGACACAACACTCCTTACACTATTAACATTTTTAGCTAAAATGATTTGGCTTTGGGTCAATATCGATTCAGTACTGCATTACTGTATCAAAAAAAAAATTAAATCATTGTTTATCATAGGCGGGTACACACTGACCGAAAGTTGGTATGAAACATCCCATAGCTTCTTTTCTTAAATCAGTAAAACTGAGGTACGTACAAAAGACCAAAACTACAAAAGTACAAAACTTTGAAAGGGTCAAATGAATCATATGTTTCGAATTAAGGAGCTAAAAATAACAACAACACAACCTAAAACCACACGTCCGCTGAAAATAACCAAGTACTGGATCAAAAATGGCTAAATGGAGATAAAAACTTTAAGCCCTAAGAAATCCTAAAGAATTATCACTTGTTAAAAGATTGCAAAGCTATCTGCCTCACAGGAGGGAAAAATATACAAAACATGAGGAACTAAACATAATTGTGTAAAACAATCAAGTGTTGAATAAAAAACAACAACAATCCAGTGTTATATACCCAAGCCTATGACAACAGCACACAAGTAGCTATAGGTTTGACAGTAACTAGCTTTGAGTACCATCAGAAGGGCCAAACAGACAAACATAAACTCATTGTGGAGACTTCCACAATCAAACAAAAAGTTTTAATGCTGGATAATTCCACTCAGTGGATGTCTATAATTATTAACCTCCTTACCTGCTAACTAGCATCAAAGTAATCCTAAGTCGCTCTGAAAGATGTACAGAAGCTGCTTACTAGCTTCACCAGCTAACAGGCGAAGCATTCAGTTTTGTGGAATGTTATCCAACAATGGCAGCCGTTTGATCACGTTAATGTGTCTGCCGCTGTACGGAGGCATTCAGCACTTCAAAGTGAGCAAAGGTTAAAGAGTTGAGGAGAAATCAGTGTGCGCAGTGTCCCATTGCTTAGGGAAGGGGAGGGGGAAAAGCACATCCTGTAATTTATGACGCTTTTTACGCCTTCAGTCAATAAAATCAAGCGTGAACATGCCACTGCAGCACATAATTTGATTTAATACATGCTACAGTAAATAAAAAGAACATTCTATATGAAGCACTGAATAAGGGCCTTTCACTGAGAGACATGATGGAGCCCTGAAATGCAGACAAATCACGTCGCCATGAGGCTGAGGAGCTAATCCAGTTTACTTTAGGTCGACCGAAAGGGGTAGATTGCTAATTAGTTTTAAACGGTTTTTGTACGTCCAATCTAGGGATAAGCCGGTCTCCGGCAACGACACTTTTAAAAGTTAGTTTTAAAACTAGAAAAAATGCATAGATTTTGCGTCACGTTACTTCCACATCTTATGAGATGTCAGATAAAAATGCCAAAGTGATGTTAATGGAGCAGAGTAACCCAACACTCTCCTTCCCCCCGCCTGTTGCTTCACACTTCCGATCAGCTGGCTGAAAGCAGTCTCATAAACTTGACCCTTTAAAAATATTTGTTCTGTAAAGGGACACAAGCAATATAACACTGTGTGCAATCAGCACATGAAATGCTCACTGAATTTAGTAGGTGTTCAACTTTCAGATACAGGTTATCATACTGCGGTCAGGCTTACTTACAAATCACACTTCATAGGTTTGTGTCTTTAAATTCGATGGCCATCGCTCTGATGTAGTTTCATATTGGATTACAAATTAAAATTGATTAACTGTAAGCTCTACCATCAACTTTTATTAGCAAAAAAAAAACCAAAACAGGTAAAAAGTGTCATGTTTAATACTAGCCACCATGAAAATAATTTGAGGGAAAATTTAGCATTTTCTTTTAAACTGTCTACTCTAATCTGACACCTGTTGGTTTCAGCTAAAACTAATCGTAAATAAGAAATGAACTGTAACACAAACACATTTAAAGAGCGGTAAAGGAAATTGGATTTGATGTCGTAGTCCATTACCTGTGCTTAAACAAACAACTCATAAACAGACAACACCATAACGCTTCGATAAGAGTTTTCCATACTGGGAACCTGCTGAGGTTTTAATTAGGATGTGATTATGGCACGTACTGTTTATGAGACAAGAGAGGTGAAAGAGACACTCTCGTGTGATGGGAATATTTTCAGACAGCAGTCGGCTGTGAAAACTGTCTGTGGGAAACTGGCTGATTATATAAAGGTAAAAGGTAAAACACAGAAACTTTTCAGATAAATGCATAGTGAGAAAACTACAACATCGGCATAATGCAGGCGGATTTTTCCACTGGGAGCCAAGTAGCTCGACCAAAACATGAATCAGTCGGCTATAAAGTCACAGGCAAAATGGCAGGATGGATGAAATTGTGCCCTAGACGCAAGGCCCAATTTCAGTGTGATCATTTATTCTGTACAGTATAATGGTCAACAATCAGCGAGTGTATGCTCCAGGCATGATGTTATCTCCGATCACATCACCCTGGCTACGACCCCCAGAGTCCCGCAGATAATATTACCCTGCTGCTGGTAGTGCTGCTCAGATTGTCTCCAAGGAGCAAATCGAATGACAAACAACTGCACTTCTGCCACACGTATGACTTCATAGTGGAAATGTTGCCACTTTTTTAATAGAAAGTAACGTTTATTTTAAAAGAATATAAAAAAATCGAAGCTTGCAGATTCTCCCCGCTACACTATGAGCAGTGTTGTGCATTAATAAACAGAAAAATAAAAACGTGTTCATTAGTGGCGAGAGATATTTCTGAGTTATGCTGTTGTTGCTTTTAAATATTGTTTTTGCACTAGTAGTCTTTATTCATTAGTAGCTTGCAAGAAGAAAGCTCTGGGACAGCAACTGAAAGCAGAACAGCTACATCTATAGACAAGGCAAGTTTATTTATAAAGCACTTTTCAGTAACAAGACGATTCAAAGTGCCGTCCTTTGCCTCCGTACCACTGAGCTTCACAGCACCCCAGGTGCATTTTTGACTGGAAGATTTGAAATGACTGTAGTTTTCTTTCAATTTATGTCTAAGTATAAAGAAAGCGGCCTTGCCCTTCCACATTTTTTATTTTTGGGCAGCAAACTTGCGTTGTCTAGCATTCTTTTCATTTTATTTCAACAAATCAGACTGCCTGGACTGGGTGGAGGTGGGAAAGGGTCCACTCTGTTAGCTTCATTTCAGCAACGCAGTGAAAAATTTTCAAACACTACACTGCAAAAAAGGGAACTGAAAGTAGGTAAAATCATCTTAAAATAAATGTATTTTTCATTGATTTGAGCTGGTAAATCAGTCTATTTGCCAATGGAATAAGATTTTTGTGCTTAAAATAAGAACAATTCATCTCCATCATCTTATTTCTCATTCCATTGGCAAATAGTCTTATTTAGCTGCTCAAATCAAGGAAAAATATACAAATTTTAAGAAGATTTTACTTACTTTTAGTTCCCTTTTTGCAGTGTAACATTTTTAGGTATCTTCAAACACGCCATTTTGTCACCACTCATTTCTCTAGTTCTTCTGTTTTAACAGACATCAATATTATTGATGCCATTTCTCTCTTTGAATCTTAAGAAAAACATCTTATATGGTTTATCTATAGCAGACTAATCTATCTGCTTGGAAAGAGGACTTGGGCTCCTCTATTTCAGAAGATTGCTGGACCTCCATACTTAGACGTGTAAATTTCTACTTCTTTATGCACTAGACATTGTCTAATCCAATTCAAAGTGGTACATAGAGCTCACATCTCTAAGTTCTATGTATCATCATCTCAGCCCGTACTGTGTGAGGTGCAAATATGCTGAGGCGTCCCTTATCCACATGTTCTGGTTCTGCTCATGTCTGAACCAATATTAGAGAGAATGTTTTCAGACTGTCACGTATGTCTGAGTCCTGACCCTGATTTCTCTGCTTGGTGTTTTAGAGGAAGTGGTAAATTTAAATAAAAACCAACAGCATATTCTGTCTTTCACCTCCCTCCTGGCCAGACGAGCTGTTCTGCTCAGGTTGGAGGGAGGCCTCTCCACCTACTCACACCCAGTGGCAGGCTGACATCGTGTGCCGTCTAAAACTGGAGAAGATCAGATTTTCACTTCAACAGAAAGAGGGTCAATTTAGTAGGATTTGGGGGACCTTTCTTGAAACTATTCCAATTTCTTTGACAACACAATCTACCTGAATTAACGCAGTTCTTTTTGCTTTTGTTTTATCTTTAAGAATCAGTTTTTCATGGTTTATGGCAGTGATTTAGGAGGGATTGCTTTGGGTTTTTCTTCAATTATTACTGTTATTTTTCTTTTTTCTCGCTTTTTTACTCACATCTATCCTGCTTTTGTCATGACCTTTTTGTCCTGGCTAGTTATTGTTTTCACTAATGCTTACATGCAAATGCTTTACTGTTAGTTCTGTGGATTCTTTTTTTCTCTCTCTTTTTATTGGAAAATGAAAATCAATGACATAAATCCTGATTCTCCTTGAAATGTTTAAGTTTTCGACAACTACAAATGTTATTGTTTTTATGTGTTGATGTGATAGACCAAATTAGGATATGTAGCATCTGTTAAATGGAGGGAAAATTATGCATGCTTTTCGGTTTATTAATAAACATCTGAGCAATGTGGTTTGCAAATGTATTTAGCCCCAATCTGATACCCCTTGAATAAAATCCAGTGCAGCCAATTGCTTTTACGGGGAATAATAATGATGATGACAGATTTATACACATTTTTATTCCACTTCTTTATTACACATCACATAAAGTTGGTCTATCACCAAAACTCTAGCTTAGTAACTCGACAATCCAATCTGAAATCTTATACCATGCTGTTCCTACATGCAGCGTTCTGCAGCAGGAATACAAGATCCAGCGTCTTTTGTTTACACAGATAAAAAAAAAATCTCATAATGCAATAAAAGCAAAAATTTTTACAGCATTTCCGATGTAATTTCAGACTTTGTAGGGTTTCTTTGAACAAAAACAAAAAAACAAAAGCCCTGAGCAGAGATGTACACTTCATGTTTATGTCATCCTTGTGTGTACAACCTTAATGAATAATTGTAAAAAATAAAATAAAAACACAACAGCACAAAAACAAACATGCTTTCTGTCAGTTTAACTTTGCACTCTCATGTCCCTGGGCTGCTGGCTCAGACACAATGGCCTGCAGCGGCGCTTATCATCGTTGAGCAGCAGAACGAGCATAAAGGCTTCGGTCTGCCTAATCTCTGGTCAAACACAAACCGCAGCGTCAATGCTGCTTACGGCAGTAAACTGCTGCTTTATGCCCAAGCCGTAGCTGTTCAGGGGGACACGCATTAGGACTTTGCTAAATGGACCATAGAAATGCACCAAAAGCCTGTCTCCAGGGGAACTGTTGCCAGGGTTACCTTGGCTAACAGGAAGGGAATTTCGTTAGTGGTTAGGTTACCTGTAGGGATGCTGAGGAGGCCTTTAGTGATGCGACTTGAAAATATTTCCCCAATGCATTTGAGGTTAAAACCTATCAAACATGGATTTCTTCCGCCTACCTTAATAGGTTTCATTCAGTACTGTGAAAAAAAAGAAGAAGAAAAAAAAAACACATACATTTCTTCTGTTTTTGCTTTTGTTTTTTATAAATAAATCTCATCAGATATAGATAACCTGGGTAAATACAAAAATATATATTCTAATGATTTTATTCATTAGGGGGGAAAAAACTGAACCTGGCCCTTTGTGAAAAAAAAGTATTGTTCTAACTGTTAAATTATGAATAAACAGTTATTAATTACGTGCGTTCCTGAATACTGCCAGACTCTATATCAATATATAATATATATCAATATATCATGCCTTAACCTAAAAAAACCTGGAAGAACATGTGAGAAACAAGGTCACTAGCAGTCTAGTTATTAAACAGCCAGAAAACCAAAGCGAGAGCCTTCATCCACAAATGGAGTAGAACAACTTTAAACAGGCCGTTTATGCTCAGCATCCCTCATATGTGGCTGAATTGAAACAATTCTGCAAAGAGGAGCAGGGCAAAGTTCCTCCACAGTGATTCATGACCATAACTGATGGCAGCGAATGACACCAAGGAAGACAGAACAAGTGATTAGGGTTTGGGAGCAATAACTTTTCCACATGGGGTCAGGTTGCTTTGGAAAGCTTTTCCCTTTACAAACAGGAAATCAACATGGAGAAACTGATATTTTTGTATTTTCAAGTTATCTTTGATCAATTATTGTTTTATGATTTAAAACCTCTAACTGTAAAAAAAAAAAAAAAAGAAAAGAAGCAGAAACAGAAGAAATCTGTAAACGGTAAACACCTCTTTATGACATCGCAGTTTCCTGGCTGATGTCAGCAGAGCCTGCGTCTGAAAGGCTGCCTTTACGAAAGACAATAGGATAATATGAGCTGAATACAGTTAGCAGTCAACATCCTTTCAGAGCGTGTCCCACCCGTTCTGCACAATCTAAACCTAAAATCTGCACAATCAATTGACATACATGTTGTCCCCCTGGCGAACAGTAAAGAAACTGAAGAGCACGCACACACACACACACACACACACACACACACACACACACACACACACACACACACACACACACGTGCTAATCAGGAACGTACAGCAGCGCCTCAGACTTTAAACGTTAATGTGAATGCACAGGCATATTTTTTTTTGGCCAAATGAGGACAGTGAATAATTAGGGAGATGAAAGGCAGAGTTTACACAGACAGTCATTTCAATTATCTCGGCTCCATTGGCAGTCTGGGAGCTGCCGTCTCTGAGGGCTACGGGCTCAGCTCGCCACAGATAGGTCAACCAGGCAAGATGATTATTACCACTTCCTTAAACTTAAAAAAAACCCAACTCAAACATTTTGGAGGGATTCCAACAAATACTTGAGCTGTTAGGATGACCAACGGCAGGGGGGGCCAAGCCAAGCATCAGTGAAAGTTTGACTAAAGCAACCGACTGATCCTCATTAAAGGTGTTTACTGGCTCAACCCGAGGCTGAAAGCAAGACCGGGCAGAGAAAACACGGCAAAAACATCACCTGCTCTTTTTTCTGCCTCCCTCTGGTGATGAAAGCAGGCAGATTCTTCTCATAACAACTCAATGTCATTTCAGGAGTTAACGCCGACTCATCTGTGCAAGTTAAGAACAAAACAGGGAAGTCTGGGTTCTTTCAGCAACTCTGCACCTATCAGCTAATGCATTCAAACAGAGGTCCTGCTGTAAATTACGTAACTAAGAATGTATCTCAAATAGGGCTGGACAATAATTCGAACAAAAAGAAATATCGATATTGTACATCGATGATAGAAAAGAAGGGTCAATAAAAAGTTCAATAGAATAACAGTTTTCCTTCCTTTTGCATTCTAGCCATGTAGGGTAATTTACAGTCATTACATCCTCCCAACCAATCAGAAATGCAGACCCAGGGACGCTCCGTCACCAAGCTCCGCCCCCTCCAAAGAGTTCAGAGAGCCCGTGTTCTTTTTTTCTTTTTAAAACATTTGCAGTTTTGGTAAAAAGTTGGTTGAATAAAGGTTGGAGTTGGAATTCAGTAATTGTGTGTTCTGTATCTAAAAATAGGTTTTCTTTATCGTTCAGCCCTAATTTCAAATATGGCTTTAATGGAAAAAAATGGTGATTCGGTTCCGTTTTAGAAAATTGGGACATCTACAAAACACCGTTTTCAGAAACCATGAGGACGTGATTAAGTCCAAACCCCAAATGAAAGTTAAAGTACAGCGAGCAACTTTTCAGGTTTTTAGTTTCAAACTTACAAGTCAGTCTTTGGAGACGGCTACAGGCTACCACACCTCTTGTATTCAGAAAACCAGGAATAAACATCTAGATTGCCTCCTCAAATTCCACACAACCCTGTTAAAATACCAGGGTTTATTGATGTAAAAAAAAAAAAAACAATATCATTATAAATCATTGCAAAAATGTTTCTGCATGTATTGTGTCATTAATAATGTACAATTCAATTGTAAGACAAAGACATTTCTACAAGCAACAACCTGGTTTCATAGCAAAGCTACAGTTGGTAATCCTGTTCAGAAACACTTTTTGTTATACTGGGTAAAACGGTCCTTCCATCCCGTAAAGTAGTTAATACATCATGTATTCACAAAAAGGAGGTTTAAAAAATCTCTGTGGGAGCTGCAGGCCAGTAGAAACTGACCAATCCCTGCCCTTCGCACCGAAACCTGGGAACAAACAGGGGTGACAAACTGGCAAAGGGCCCAACGGCCATGGGGATGTAACTCATTGGATGAAAAAGGGCCCTAGCTTAACAGGAGAAAACCTGTTTAGACACTAAAAAAAACAAGACTAAACCAAAAGCTTTCCCCCAATCCACTACATTCCACCTTTCATTAGGATTTCTAACAGAGATAAAATTACTCTGACTCCACATACTACAAACTCAGGAGATTATCTTTCCAGCCACAATCGAGTTTCTAAATGACACAACAGACCTCCAAAATAGCCCAAAGAACATTTTCAGAGTTACACATGGGAATGTCTTACTGGGGATGAAGCATGTACTTATTGGTTAGTAACTGGGGTTGGAAATGCAACCTAGTTTAGTTTAGTCAAAAATAAGTGATGGAAATAAGGTAAAATAACATGATTTTTTTATTTTTAGACAGCCATGAAAAACGAAAACAGGGCAATGTGTGCTATGTAGGACTTAAGGAGAGAACTGAGAGTTTCGCTTTGACTGAGCCACGTCTCAGACAACCTAAAAACATGCCCAACAGCTGCTAAAACTTTCCCAATGTAACTAATTAAATGTATTTGCTTAGCGTTCCAGGGACATCTCTCTGTTTCTCAACCGTCTATCCCATCATACGCTTTCTAGAACCACTTTGTCCTCTTCTTCCTCTCCTCTGGAGCAGTGATAGATAGTGAGGTACCAGTTACATGGGCTGCCTGGGTAACATTAGCCTGCTTATGTAATAGGACACTACAATTGGGTGGGTGAGTGGGTGGGTGGGTGAGGGGGGGGAGGGGAGGGGGGGTTGTGCCCCTGCAGGTTAAACAGCCTCATGTGTATGCATGGTTGTACGCCCACAGGTGTCATTTACCTTCAGCACATTGTGAGGTAGCAGGAGCGCATAACCTATTTCAGACCGGTGACTCATACACAGACAAACATGAAGCACATGAAGATTTTATACAACTACATTTCCCATATCAGAAGAAGTTTGCAGGAGGAGTTAGCTCATCCGTGATTAAAAAAAAGGGGGTTTCCACGTCTGCTGGAGCAGCAGCATCAGAGCCAGGGACGTGAAAAGGCTCAACAACCTGATAAGGAAGGCTGGTTCTGTTTCTGGGGACGGCTGCAGAACCTCTGGAGATGACGATGCAGAGAAGGATTTAGCATAAAAATCAAGAAAATGATGGACAATCCTGAACAACCACTTCATGACATTGTCTTGGAAAACAGAGTCTCCTTAGTCAAAGGCTTTTTGAGATTGGTTGTAAAACGGACCGCTACAGGAGATCTTTCCTGCCCACAGCCATCACCATCTATAACAACTCCTTGACAAAATGAGTTGCATCAACATTTCATTTCCCCTTGGGACAAATAAAGTATTTTTGATTTTCAATTTTGGCTAAAACGGAAGCTGCAATAAACCCCCATTATTACATCACAGGGTTCTTTAATAAGCTGACGGTATGATAACTACCAAGAAAACCCAAAATACGACAACATTACACATTTTCAGGAGATACTGCGACGTATCAGATTACTCTGGAATGACAAGATAATATATATATATATATATATATATATATATATATATATATATATATATATATATATATATATATATATATGAGTTGTATAGTATATATACAGTATATACTGTACTGTATATATATTGAGTTGTATATACTATACAACTCACCCACCAACCACCTTGAACATTTGATTTATGCCTTTTTCTCTGTTTCATGATACTAATAAACAAATAAAAATGTGTGAGGTTCAGAGCTGCGTTCCTTTCAATGAACAAATCTCTAACTCCTCCCGCCCCCTTGGGATGCGGGTGTATCGCAGCGACTGGGAAGCCCAGCAGGTTCTTGCGCTGAAACAAAGGCAGCCTTCCCCACACGACGCGTGCTCTCCTCAGCCTCTGTGGGAACCGCGTCCTTTGGTGTGTCTGCTGGAGCATGCGTATGTACAAAACGACTGGTGGAGCACAGCAGGTGGGGGGGGTGGGGCTGCGGCGGCTGAAAATGGTGCACAGCAGCATTGCCACGGTTTCCTGACCACCAGACAGATGTGCCGCAGTCCCACACGCTTATTACATACCAAGGGCAAGTCAAGGGAGTCACATGCACACCTAAACACACACACGAAAGAGTTGCCATGACATCATATATAGCAGAATGAACCACAAGGACACGTGAATGCCGGATAGGTGCGTTTATGTGCAGCTGTACCCAACACACACACACACACACAGACCCGGTGTTCACGCAGCCAGTTTTATCCTTACTGGCACTCCAGCGTAAAGGCAGCGGTAACATTAAACTTCCCATGAACCGAGGCTTTAAAATGGGAAAATGGACATTTGTGATGGATGAACAGTAAGCTGTTCTGATGATATCATTTTTAAAATGAATCAAGCTTGTTTCATCCTGTTGAGTGTGTCATGTGTAGCCATGTGCTCCGGGTTTATTTAGGACCAGAATGCAGTGTCGGAGACTGTTGGGGGAGGGGGGGGGGGGGCATTTCAGGTATGCAGATGTGTAAAGCAGGTATGTGCTTAGATTATTTAATTACTCATTTAAAGCCATTTATTCTCTCTGATTTTGGCCAAGATTGGGCTCCGGACATATAAATGGTTCATTAGGCCATCCATAATGGCTCTCCATGACTTTGGCAAGAGGTGTTACAGACCTGAGAAATAATATTAAAGGTAAAAAAAAATAGAGTAGTTCTAGCATTTTCTCTGTTTTATCATCCATACAATTCCCACAATAGAATGGTACTTACGATACAAGGTTTTTGTTTTCTTTAATTTTGTGATGAGGCTACAAATGACATGTTCTTTCTTAATTTTCAATAAATCGAACATTTCTTTATAAAACAGATGTTTTTTTATTATCTTGTAAAAGTTATATTTTACTGTTTTAAACCATAAAATTAGATCCGCATTTTTAGCTTTTTTTTTTATTTAACTATAAAAACAAATAATTTATACTGTTTGTGAAAAATAAACACAAAAATATGATCCTGTAGACATGCGTGTGAAAATTCTCAGTTACCTGGGTCATTGTAACAGCAAACAGGCTTAAATCGGACAACAGGACTATGGCTTGGTTCTTTCTGAAAACGTTTTGACACCTATCCAGGAATCTTTGTCGTGATCCGGTAGGTTTTATGGCTCAAGTAAATCAAATATTTTTATTTACTAAGAATAGGGACAAAAATTGTTCTTTGGATTGTAAAGGTTGCTGAACCCTGACCCAGGTCGATACCACCGAGCAGGCTGAGAATGTCTCGGGCGTGTTGTTTATTAGCCAAGCTAAAATAAAAACAACAACTTTCAGTTTGGTTAATCAATCCTGTTACAAACTGATGTAAAACGTATGAAATTGGGGCTGAATAAACACCTGCAGTCGGACAGTTGATCAGGCAAAAATGTTTGCCAGAATTAATACGAGAATTTCTGGAGTTGGATAAAAAGAAAAACAGCCGCTGCGACTAAAGCAGGGAGGAATGTTGGAAGCAAAAGACCACCGACCATGTGGAGGGATAAACAACCGAACCAATTATTAGTGCCGCAAGTAGATCTGGCAAAATTAAGGTTGTATATTGTAGCTATTTAATGTTTATTTTTTTATTTCACCCTTATAGCAGATAAGATAAAAGTATTTTTCATTTAGAAGCAGTTAAAATGTTTTCTTGTGCTAAATACAGAACAAACAAGGTAAGAAACCAGCTAGGTGAGGTAAGGTTGGCGGGTATTTTCCACTAATCATACATTAAACTAATTGCAAAAAATGTGTTCCTTCCTTTATATTTAAATTATTTACAAGATCAATCAGTATATGGATGCAATTGTAAACATGCACATTAATAAACAGGAACTAAACCTTAAGTTCTCTCCAATCTTTCACAAAATACATTTTGTCTGTCACGAATCTGGCATCATTCACATAAAATTTGTGTTAACCATATCAAGATAAATTAAGAGTACACTCAAAATGTTAAGGTTTTTAAAATGGATAAAATCTTCCTTCAGTGTTCCTAGAGTTTTAAGTCCTTTCGATGAGACGGCAGAGAATGTGGCAAAATTAAAAGTTTTCTTGGGGTGTATAGAGTAATACCCTGTTCCCCCTCCCCCACATGTTGCTGCACACTGTTGTTCAACCAACTGAAAGGAAAAAAACAATCACTTCTTTCTTGGTTACACGAAAAACAGCTTCACCTTTTTGTAGCTGTAAATAATGTATATTTTTAAAAGTGGTGAGAAAACTAAAGCTGGTCTTATTAAGCTTGGGCTGTGTTAAATTTAAAGTTTTACAACTTACTAGAAAGATGGGGATTGAAACTAAGCAGACTGACTGACAACTTAATATGATTTTTTTACACTTGTACAAATATAAAGAGCATAAAGGAAAAACAAATAACATTTTAGAGCGATAGGTACTTTACACCTACTACTTAAGCTTTAATTGAGCATCAGCCCATGTATCAAAATCAGAATAACAAATAAATGTAGTAAACACTATTATTACAACTGTAAAAATCGGTTTCAAATTAATTTAGCAGCTGTAGGGCTATTTGTAGCTTTTCTGTTTTTAAATCAGATAAATTAGACCGTGTTATTTCTACATTTAGATTTTGAATGCTCATGTCCGTACCATAATGGCATGAAACCGGTATTTTTATTCAAGGCTGTCAAAATAGAGTTTTAAAATTGGTACAAAACCTAACTATTAACACTGTTATTATGTGCTTTCCTACAAAACATACAGAAGATTTTATATTCAACAAATTGAGAAAATGTATTTTCACTACGTGTATATGACAATCTAGCATTTTGCAATTTTTACTTTAAACTAAAAACATTCTGGTTGTCTTACCCCAATGCCTCAACATTTTGAAGATGATAGATAAGGCCAGAAATAGAATTGAATAAAATGAGTCAGGGCTATATATATATATATATATATATATATATATATATATATATATATATATATATATATATATATATATATATATATATATATATATATATATATATACACACACACACACACAACTCCGGTCATTGGAATTTTAAAACTAGAGAGGCCAGAAGAACCAAACTCCCAAATCATAGAAAAAGATTTCCTAAAACAGGGAGGTGATGACCTGACCCAGTATCTTACCCGACACGAATCCACCAGAGCAGCTTTCAGGTATTTTTAAGACAGAGGGAGAGCAACACATCCCCTCCAGCCAGGAGAAGCACAAACAAGCGGTCTGTGAAGAATGGCAGGCTCTCCAGAAACTAAAACAATGCTGTTGTCCTTCAGGCTGACAAGTTTACCTTCAAACATAAAGGAGTCCAAATGAAAAACAACAGACATTACTAGGTCTTTTTAGATCATGCAAGATTTTGCATTGCATTAAGGTGTATTTACTCCATTAGGCTACTCTACTAAGATGTACAAAAGGAACAAAATTGGTTCCTAAATGTTTGTTTACCTCTCTCATAATTTCCATTTGTATCTTATTCCAAATGGAAATTACACGGCTAAACGCAGGAGGTAAATGAATTTCCTTCGACTGCATTGCCTCATGCCATTTGTCATAGTTTGTAAGCAATCTTCATGTATATTCAACAATGAATTATTTCTACAGTCCCCCAGATGCTGAATTTCAAAGCATTTAATGTGTAACAAGCTCCCATGATAAACTTTAGCACAAAACAGAAGCAAACAGTCGCGCGTTGCTGCAGGCCGATAGCAAGGGGTAAACAAACAAGTTCCACAGAGAAAAGCAGCGCCGAATGCAGCATGAGGACTCGTTTGGTGCATTCACCAGTTTTGTCTGAGATTCCTCCCTGATGCATTTCGCCTGAAGCATCTTTGATTCTTCAAACCAGACCCCCACATTTTAACAACAGAATTACACTGTTCACTTTTCGGACTTCAGCTCAACTTTGTAATCTTGACCTTTCTGACAAAACCAGAGGAATTCTAAGGCGTCTCGTGGCAGTCGGGCAAAGACAATATGTTTCAACATGCTAATAAGTGTGGCTGCATGCACTTCAAAAACAAACTTTAAGTGCTTCTTAAATCCAATCTTCTCAAATTGAAAAAAGTCAATCATGCATTTAACATCCAGGGCCTTGCTAAAGTACACACACACAAACACACACTCTGCAATGTCTTTAAACTTCAAAAACAACGGCATATGCTGGTTTTGGCAATTCCTTAATTTTTTTAATGCAATTTCTGCATCACGTTCCACCACAGAAGGACACTGGAGGTGCGTGGGAAATATATTTCTTTGTGCCATCAATTCATGTAATTACACAACCAACTATGTGCTTTATATCTTTAAGGTGAATAATATTTTTGGCATTCAGTAATATTGACCTCGTTCTCTCCAAAAACATCTTTTACGGTCAGCATTGACATTTCGTCGTTGTGCTGGGAGCTAAAAAGACAGCAAATATTTTATATATGCAGTATAATAATGAAACCAAATGAGATATATTTTTTTCTAAGGGTCAAATGGAGTTTGTTTGGCTTTAAATAAATTGTATTTGGTAGAAGAGAACATCAAAGGTTGGCGACCCCTGTGATAGACAATAATGTAGTAGTTCATAAGATTGGACCAAAAAAAAAAAGAAGCTTTTTTTCAATATTTCATAAATTAAAATCTGAAATGTAAGGGTGGAATTTTATATTTGTGATACCCTTAAATACAATGAACTGCCTTCAGAACTCCTTGAGTAACTAGAAATGCCCTCAGAAGAAAAACCCAGCTTGTGTCTAATTTAAGACGAGAATTACTCTTCTCTTATGGCCTCAGATGTTTGTCTGAGAACATCAGTAAACTAACATAACCACCCATCACCTGAAAGTGGAAATACAACTGCAAACCTGCTAAAACATGACTGACTGTCCTAATCGAGAGGCACTGCAGGGATCTGCAGCTCAGGGCAACTGCTAGCCATGAAATCCACACATTTGACCTTGATGCAGAGTGGTAAGAATAAGCCTTTGTTGAGAGATGAGAGCAAAATGGAACCTTTTGGCTGCCATGAAAAGCACTTTATGTGGCAGAAGACAAAAGCTGCAAATCATCCTGACAACACCATGCCTGTGGGGAAACATGGTGGTGGTAGCATCATGATATGGGACACGGACGGGGAAGCCAATTAGATTTCACTGAAATATGGTTGGAGCCAAATATAGCAAATCTTGAAGAAAAGTGCTTGAAAACCAGGAGGACTGTTTAGCCATAAAAACTGCTGCTTGCATGTATTTGCTGTTATTAGTTACCTGGTTATTTCTATGTAAAAACAAGCACAACCTTTCAGCAAAATCACACCTCGTCTGACTGCAACACAACATCCACATTTAGTAATCAAACTGGGTAATAATCCTAACGAATTATAAACAGAGTATGGAGAAAATTCAAATAGGCTGGACATTGACTTAAAACAGTGCACCCCAACTCACCAGTAAAAAAAAACCAAATAAATATGAAACTCCCCAAGGTTTCCAAGCTCTGTGCTAAAGAGCCGCAAATGCATCCATTCCCCTGTGGTCGCTGTGCGCTCCACTAATCTGCCCGTCTGGACGATAGAGCGAAGACAAAGACGAAATGAGAAGGGGACGCATGGCAGGAGTGCACGCGTGTTTGTGAGCAACTTGTGTCGGCGCGCTGCGCACGTGTAGCCGTGCATGTCTGTTGAGCTGGAGCATTTGGTTGTTTTCTGTTCGTGTGAATGCGCAGCTCGGATGAGATGAACCCAAGTTGGTTTCGCTGTTCTAGCGGGAGTTCACGTCACACTGCTCAAACAGACAGAGTCAGCACGAGCACACGGGAGAACACAGATGAGGCTCAGTGGGTGATGGGCAGAGCAGCACACTCTCAGTACAGTCATCGCAAAGGCTCCGAATAATTCATCAGAGATGCTGCAATTTCTACATTCCTCTGTAATGACAGTTGTCTTGGATTAAGATTTCTTTCGAGCAAATATGAGATCTAACATTTATCGTCATGTCTGCTTTTCAGAAGAACCACCATTCCAATTTATATCACATCAAATATGCATGACAATAATATATATGTGTGTTTGTGTGGTTTAAAAGGGAGAATTCATCCTGTACGTACAAGTCATGAGCACGATCTTCTAAAAAAAAAAAAAAAAAAGGCTAAACCACCAGACAGACAGATATGGTGAGTCATCTGATGTACGCTCTCTGAGTAAATAGGACCCCCCCCCCCCCCCCACACACACACACACACACACACACACACACACACACACACACAAGGCAGAAAATAATCGCAACTCTACAACTTCGGCAGTAAAATCTGAGTTGAGCATCAAGAGTAGATTTATTGTTAGATTTGTTGTGTCCCTACAAATGATTGCGAACAACAACAACAACAACATTCTGGGGATTGACGAGACAAAGGCGGAACTTTTTTTTGAAGGTGCGTCCTACTAAATCTTTGAGACAATCCATGTTGTACCGCTCCTAGTAAATCTGACACAGTGTTGCAGAAAAAGAACATTATACCGACAGCCGAGCGTGGAGGTGGTAGTGTGGTGGTTTAGATGTGACTCAGACAACAATGACTTCTGCTCTTTACCAGAAAAGCCTGAAAGGAGAATGTCTGAGCATCTCTTCGTGTCCTCTAAAGGGAAGCATATGTCGATTAGCAGGGACAATGATCTGAAGCTCACCAGCAAGTGTGGCTCTGAAAGGCAGAAAGAACAACAGAGATGGAGTGGCCTTGTCCAAGTTGAGACTTAAATCTGATGGAGATCATTTGGCATGACCTTAAACAGGCTATCTTCTATCCAATCACTGTCAATACCTGGTTGTCCTTGCTTGTGGGGTCGCGGGTGAGACCTGATACCTACAGCAGTCATTGGGCGAGAAGCGGGGTTACAGGTAGCCATCAGAGGGCAGCGCAAAGACACAGAGAAAGAATTACCATCCACCCACATACTCAAGCCCAAAGGCAGTTTACAGACACCACTAGACCTTACAGTTAGGATTTTGGACTGTAAGAGGAAGCCAGAGAACTCAGAGAGAACAACGCGTGGCCAAGAGAACGTGCAAACCCCGTGCGGTAAGACCCCAGGCCGCGATAGCTACAAGGCAACAGTGCTTCCAACTGTATGATGCTAAAAACCCTCCAAGTGACAGAGATAAAACAATAGAGTTGCCAAAATTTCTCCACAGTGATTAGTCACGACTGGAGTATTTATTGCTCAAAAATCGAACCAAATCTCACTTGATTCATGGTCTCAGCAGTGTTTAGGAATCACCATGTGTTTACCTTTACCTTGCATGCCAACAAATCAACTCTTTGGCAAGTTAGACGTGTCTAACGCTTGGTACGGAGACTTGGCGGCCACAAGATGTGACTTTTTGCAGCAGTGAGCTTTGACCACCTTAACAATCCTCCTCACTGCACAAGGAGGCATGACAAACTGGGGTTCCCCTCAAGCCTATTGACTAGAGGCAAAGTAAAATGGGACTCTGTGTTGTGATATTAATACACAAGCCATGGATTATTATTTAAAAGTTACATGACACTTTTTATGTACCTAAAATTTAAAAATATGAATTAGAACCACTTCAGCTGCATGTATTTTACATTAATAATTGGGGATTGGTCCCAATTTAACTGCTAATTTTGTGAAAAGGTATTTCTTAATTCACCACTTAGAGGTCATAGCAACAACTTTTTCATCAAAATTACAAATTTTTGTAAATAGTAAAGATACTGAAAAATTATTATATGGTATATAAATAAAACTTCAAAAATTTTGACGGGTCTAAAATATATAGATATTTACTTCTGGCTATGATGTCAACATCGACAAAGGATTCTGCACCAATTGGAACAGTAGGTTGAAGTCACAAGAGACGGAGCTCAGGCGTTGCCAGATTGTAGTAGCTCTGTGATAGTGCTGAGAAATGGCTTCTTCTCTGGTCTTTCTCAGAATCAAGTGGACCAAAAAAGAAGCAAAACGAGGGTGAACATCGGTCAAGCTTTTGGGCATAGGTGCCAACTTAAGTAAGCAAGGGGGTTCAGAAGCCACACCGAGGTTGCAGCTTTCCTTCTGGACAGGTAAGTGTAATGTTTGCTAACCTAACAAACCTGGCAACTGGTAGGAAACAAGAGCAGGCGAACACGAGTGTGCCATCTACTGGCCAGGAGGAGTTAAACTTGTAGCTATCTCCTTTAATAAATGTGCTCAAATTTAAGGTTACATTTGTCTGCATGTCCTAGCTTGAGGTTACACTATTGCAATAAAAGATCAAATATTTGAATACTTTTCTTTATCATCTTTATCTTTATTATGAGTAATAAGAGGCATTGAGGATGTCGTACATTTTCTGTGGGAAAAATCTGCTGGCTTAACCTTCACATTTTTCGCTATCCTCTGTGTGCCATCAGAAGCCACATTTCTTCAGCCCCAAAAGAGGCCTGTTTCTGTGACAGTAAGCAGAGACTGATAACACCAACCTAATGTCAGCATATCTGGTGGATCCAGAGGCCAGGACCCTTTTGACTGACAGGCCCGCACACGCGGATATACAAGAGACGTCGTAAGAATGGAGGTGTTTGACCCAAATTCTGAGCAAAGAGCTTCTGACTTGGGGGGGGGGGTGTTGAATGGGAGTTGTGGGCGTGTGTGTCATTAGACGTGTCAGACAGGCTCTGCGAGAAAACACATGGAGAAGCAGTGGTTCAGCTGTGGGTATGGAAGCAATCAACCCAAATTAGTGACACAAACGCAGGCACATGCTGGGCCGAGCACTGATGGGGACTTGTTCAATTTTACGGCACAGGGTAGCTTCAACACATCTTCCGCAGTCAACATTGGGAGAGAAACACTCAAAATATACCAAATTACACCACCATGACAGGCTTCATTTCACTGAAGCAGACTAGGCCAGACTAGTATAAGGTATCACTGACACCTGAAAGCTTAAAAAAGAAAATGTTATTTGCTGGTCACTGGGGGCTTTTAGTCTCAATCAAATCAAACTATGCCTTTATTCCAACACTAAACCAACAAGGTTGACAATACATGTATTCATACAAAAGTAATTATGTATGTTAAATTGACATTGGTCGCTTTCTGATATCAAAGTATTCAAAGTAAAAGTCAAGGATAAATCGGTGGATGACAGGCTGGAAACTCAAAAATATGATCTTTTCAATTTAAAAAAATGCAACACATCAGGCACATTTAGGTTGCTGTCTGTAAAGTGAATAACCTGACTCTCGCCAGATGGATGTAGTTTCACCGAGCCCCACACGGCTCCGCACATCCATCTGGAACTGCTGCCATTGGGAGGGATTTCAACATCACATAAAATGGACGAGCCAATCAGAATTGCCGGGTGGGATTTTTCGTAGATGTGACGTATCAGAGAACCGATGCGTATTTTTACCTTATTTTCCTGAATATAAGGCGCACTTAAAATTCGTCAATTTTTCAAAGATTGACAGTGCCACTTATAATTCGGTGCGCTTTATGTATGATTACCGTAATTGTGCTTACCGACCGATTTTAAGTAGTAGAATGCGCTCAAAAATTGTTAAAATGTGTAAGCACGACTTTGGTAAGCAACAAAGCTGCTCTGCTCAATGGATATTCGGAGCATTACGGTACGCTGTGTCACTACCTGATCGGCCCTGTAACTGGACCCCTGAGCAGTCTACAAGACTGCCTGACTGTAATGTCTAAACTAGAAGTGCATCCCGCTCCTGGAGTACGAGCTAGGAACAATAAGTTAGTTAATTCAATATACCAGATAAGTTTATTTTGGTCTAATGTTAGAAACAGTCCAACTACTCTGTCCTCCTGACAGAGTAGTATGTGTGTATGTGGCGGGGCTGAGTGATATTACACACTTAGAAAGAATATTTAATGTGTCTTATAATCCGGTGCGCCTTCTGTGTGAACATAGACACATTCATTAAGAGTGTGTCTTATAATACAGTGCACCTTATGCTCCGAAAATACGGGTAATTCTTTAAAAGAACACCATCATTTACCGACATCGCGCTATATCCAAAATAGCGGCTGTTCTGTTTTGGTTTTCCCTGCTCTCATCAGTGTCACGGGTTGGTTTCGATATGAGTGACTGAAGTAGCACGTCAGTAAAGACAAATGGTTTATCCAATCATATGCAAGGATTTTTAATAATGGACCTCTTTCTGAAATACATCTCCAGTGGAGCAATCTCAGATGGTTGTGTGGAGCCATGTGGAGCACAGCGGAACTACATCCATCTGGCGAGAGCCAGGTTATAAATTGGAGGCTTTTACTCAGTAAAAGTTATATTTTAATGTCAGCTGCACAATTTAAATCAAATCAGTGGAAGCAGAGATGGTAAAAGCACATTTAAAGGAAGAGATATGTCTACGATGTATCTGCAGTTAATTCAAGCTGTGAGAGAGCAGGAGAGGGCAAGAGTTTCAGCAGAGAGCAGGAAGGCTGAACAAGAAGCAGCAAAGGTTTTTTTAAGTTTGTTTAATTTACCCTTCAACCTCTGTTATGCAACATGTTAGATTTGGATTGGTTGGCAGTCTTTTGTAAATCTCAGAATTTAGGTAATTCATCTTCCCTGGAAAAAATAAATACTCATACCCTCTCTGCAGTTCAGTGAAAACAGCATGCGTCTGTAACTAGTGTAATGTGTGTTGAAATAACCTGGATGTGTAAAAAATAAATAAATCACCTTCCAAAGCAGAGAAAAAAAGTAATCTGTTTAGTTAGTAAAATACAACTTTTTCAAATGAGGCGACACCTGCTAGAAGCCAGTTGAGGCAGTAAACTGCATGCCGTCAGCACACTCAGCAGAATCTATCAAGCATCCACCAACAATCTGGGACGTCTGTTTAAGCTGGAAAACACCAAGCGCTCTGCATTTCACGTGCCTCCCTGGCAGCTGCTGCCAGTTTCTGCTTGGTTCTCTTCCGCCCTTCCACCACCCCTGCACCCAACCTTGGGCTCCAAGATCAGAGACCCACTTCTCACTTTGTGACATGTGGAAGACATGTTCAGGGGGTGGGAATCTGCTCATCACTCCACGACATGTTGAGCAGTATGACCGTGGAGTGAGGAGGTGGCAGCCTGGAAGGCAGATGCAAACAACTGGCTAATTAACAAGCATTTAACCATTACATGTGAATTGTCTGACTGAACTAAGTTATTAAATCAGTAACATACAAGTTATTACCGCTTGATTCATGTAGGTCCTGAATTTTAATATTTAGCCTACCTTCAAAACCTTTTAAAAAGTGTGACGACACTCTTTGAAGTAGATAATGTTACTGAGCAAAGAAGACTCAGAGTTAACTAACTTTGTTAATGTGGGGTATTTAAATATTCAGTCGGAATAAGATTTTTAATAGGAAAATTAAACATTTTAATACATGTCTGCAGTTCTTTGGTCTAACGAGCGAGAGAGAGCATCACTTTCAGCAGACAGCGTGTAAAATCCAGTAAAGTTGCTCTTTTTTATTACTTTCAGCTTTTATGATCTGTCTACCATGCAAAATTTTAAATCTGAATATTTCAACACTTGAAAATATTAGATCTCTTGAACACAAAGAGACCGCTTTTGTTCTAATATTAACCATACCAACAATGAAATTTGTTAATATATGATGCTAAAGCTAGATTAAAATATCCTTATTTTTTTAAGAACATTTATAATAATTGAGCTATTTTATTGTTCTTATATCTTTGCATAATTTATTTCGTACAGAACAACTGTATTCCCCTACATTGTATACAGGCAAGTCCAAGGTTTACAAACAGAGATTAGGAAATCCGTCAGATTCTTCTTATTAGTGCAATATCTCTCTATATAAAGGTTTTACAAATTTAGGTTTCAAAATCACTGATACTTTTCTCTTATAACTTTCCCACAGTTTTAAGCTTTTAAAGGGAATCCCCAGAGAGCGGCTGAATATAATTTTTCTTCCGCTGCATGGAGCGTAGACTAACCCAGTGCATCAGATGCTGCTACTATAGCTGCATAAAACAGTGCCATATGTTAAAGAGTAACTCACCCCCAAATCAACTTTTTTTCTCCAATAAACTGTTATCATTGTGTTCTTATAGTAGTCTACATATGCTGGTCATTATTTTGCACTGAATTTCGAAGTCAACATTGCTTTCAGTGGCTGTGACGTAAATTTTCTGAGACCGTGACTTACACTTTTAGCTGGTATTAACTCAAGGTTCTTCATTGGAGCTACATTTCCATTTACATGGGAATCCATCCAATAGGTTTACTGGAGAAAAATGAAGGAAAACATATCTGGTAGCAAAATATTTTTTGTCAGGTTGATTGTTCCCATTACCTTTTACAATAGCAAAATTGGAAAACGAAGACAAGAGACACACATCAATCGAAGCTATTCTGTCAGAGCACTCAAAATGATCTAACACCCTCTTAAGCTGAAGGTCTGAATAAGCTGAACTAGCTAAAGTAAACAGCCTTTAACTACGAGGAGTCGTGTGCTCTTGGCAGCGAGCCTCAGGCCTGAGCCTGAGTCAACTGGTAGGAAGAAGGAAAGGACGCAAAGACAAAGAGTGAAACCTCTATCTATTGATGAAAAGACACAAAAGGCAGAGGTTTTTTTTTTTTGCCACACTTGAGTGAGAATAAATAATAGGCTAGAAGACGAGAGTGTAGCCTCTGGTGACCCACTTTGTACTATTAGTAGAGCAGCAATACTCCAAAACAATCAGCACGTAATCCATAACAGTGGGAGGCTGGAAGGTGTGTTTGAGCGGGGAAAAAGGAGGCGTGGGAAAAACAGCGAGTGCATCTAATCGGCTGCAACTTTATTTTTATCTCTCTGATCACTGCAGGTTAGTTTACAGAAACATAGCGCTGCGACTATCGCATCAGCGTTCACACTGCCGTCGCCAAAATGTTGCTTGGCTTTCTGCCATCTCAGCAACGCCTCGTGTTTTTAGTGGGACATAAGAAAGCCACAGCAACCACAGTACAAAAAAAAAAAAAAAGTGGCTTTAGGTAAATAAACAAACAGGTAATGCAAGGTGAGGGTGTCCTCTTAAAGGAAGGAGCTGTGGGCTCTAATTGAAGCCATCAATAACCTACCACACAGGTCTGTCAGCCATATCGTGGAGACTGAGGCTGGCCATGTGTGAATATACACACTCACACACACACACACACACACACACACACACACACACACACACACACACACACACACACACACACACACACACACACACACACACACACACACACACACTCAGACGCCTCCAGAGAGCACAACTGTGTCAGATGTCTGATAACCTTGAAGGACCCTGTCAGCTGTTGTCAGCAGAAGCAGGACAATATTTTCGAAAAGCAATGATAGGTTTATTTTTGTGGGTATTATTTTTTGTTTACATGGTCCATGCAAGGTCCAGTTTACAAGAAAAACAAACACGGCAGCTAAAAAAATAAATTATGGCAGCATAAAACACAGGCAAATAGGTGTGGAAGCTAAAGGATCACCACTCAGTTATCGAGGTAATGCTCAATGGTGTTGCTTCTGTCTTTGTTTAGAATGATTTATTAAAGCAATATAAAAGTAAATGTCATGGTATAACACCTGTAATAACCAATGTGTTATTTTAGCATGTATTTGTTGCTTTTCTGTTTTAAATAAAAGCAACCAGATCGTGTTATGCCTTATTCACGCCCAGGATATTTATTTAATCAACATCTTCTAAATCCATAGCAAACCGAAACTTGCAACACTTACACTGAAATATAAAAAGGCTTGGTTATAATTGGTTCAAAACAATAATGTCCCACCAGTGCACTTTAACAGATGTGACCTCTAAATAAGCACCTGCATTATCCACACTGTGTCCGGAACAACCATATGGGACGCAGAAGCAAATTGTTCTGTTTGAGTCACCAAATGCCACGTCTAAAATATGTTTTAAAAGGCTTCGCCTCCAGAGCTAAATTAATTGCGGTTTTGTTGTGTCCCGCACTGAAAATATCCTCATGGCTGCAGGCTTTTTATGGCCCTCTCTTTATTACTCATCACATGAGTTTATTTTAAATGCCGTTTTTGCCCTTTTTGTTCCCCGTCTCTTTGCTAGCTGATGTTCCCCGCCTCAAAATGATGCCATTCTGAAAATAGATTTATTCTGTCAAACCAGGAAAGATGAAGACATGTCTGTAAACACAGAAACGCAAAGTCCCGCCCAGTCTGTCCCCGGAGTCTACTGTTCTCGTTTAAGAATCCTGAATCAGCCTCAGTGTTTATTTCAAAAGCATTAGGAGATAGTCGTGACATACAAGATTGTTTTTCAAATGCCTTAAATGTTAAATAGTTTTTTTCTTATTTTATTTAGTGAAACACAATTGTAGCTTGTTTTATTACTTTGGGTTATTTAAAGATTCACAATTTCCTCAAAAGGGAACAACTGCTTAGAGCAGAACACACAGAAGACAAATTATTAGAGATATTAACATAATTTCAATAAACTTTTACCCTGGAAAGCCACAGCAATTTCACAAGTGGACAAGATAAAAGGAAGAGAATGATAAAACAATTATTGAAGAAAACATGTACTCCGTTTAATTGAAAATATGCAGTTCCTATATTGTCCACAAGGGGCGCTGTGTTTTAATTAGCAGATTAAGCTTCAGGTGTGGAAAAATTCAAATCATTTCTTAATTTTTATCTGTTTGATGTATTTTGTCATGCAGAACAGTGTTTTTAAGTTCCAAAAAATGTGAATAAATGTTTTTCAACATTGTTTATTCACTGTGATCAGTTCTTATGCATAATGCACAAGTAAATGTTTAACTGAGTAAAAGTATTGTTGAAATTGCACATACTTTTCTTAAAAACGCTGAGGTTATTCATAATATATTGTGTAAAAGTGAAATTAACTTTATATAAAAATCAACAACAAGTCCACATTTATTAGTTCTATTTAATCTTGTGTGGCCCTCTTGAGATCAGATTAAGCTGTATGCGGCCCCTCAACCAAAATGAGTTTGACACCCCTGGCTTAGAGCTTTGAGGAAGACAAATATATTAGATAGTAAAATTTGACTAAAATCCTTGAAGTCCAAAGGAAAACAAAATCCTATCTCACTGAATTAGCTCCAACAGATAAATACAAGATTTCAGGAACACCAATAGTCATTACTGAGGCCCACTTTACCTGACAATGATCCGCTGAAAACAAGACTTTTGTTCAGTTTCTTTAAGCATGTAAACTTGTCTGCAAGATAAATTCTAGCGGTATTTTGTGAGTTCACAAACACACGAGAATCCGTCTTGTACCGCTCCGGCTTTAGAAAGTAGAAAGTAGAGTGCTACACTTTATCAATCTGGCTGGCCAGGTTAGTTAACATGTTTATTTACAAGGCAGCAGTAGAAACTTAAAAATGGGGAAAAAACCCATGCCCGCGCCACTAGCGGTGCCACATTCTTTGAAATTCGAAATATGCAGAGCTCTCAAGTTGCGTGATAAGTTGAGAGTGAGGTGGTTGAGGTGACGGGCTCTTCAACTACTCTGCTGACGCTAAAAGCCGCAGGAACTACAGATGCCCACCAAGCTGTGAAAAAGGCCAAAAACAGCTACTCATGAAGGGCGGTTCACGCGGCGAGATTTTAAAATAGTCAACTGATTTTCAAAGCCTGAGAGACGCCACACGCAACGATAAAAAAAAAAAATCATAGATATAACAAGTTTGCTCATCCAGTGTGTGATGTCCGGTCAGACGGCAAGCACGACACAACACATGAACAAATCTCACTCAGGATCGTTCAAATGTCAGACGGTAAATCTTACAAAACTTCTCAAGATCAAATAAACATGGACGACGAGGAAGAACAAAAGCGATAATAAAAAGTATTAACTGGTGAATCCCAAACAAAAAAATAGGTTAAAAAAAATAAAATAACTGGACTTCGTTCAGGAATCAAGCCTATCGCTGCGGAGGAGGCCTCAGGTTTCACCTTTCAAAAACGTACAACACCAAATCTATGTTTTAATCCTTTGCGAATTAGCAATTCCAAACACCACATTTCCAAATGTTTGTCAGCAAAATTCCTTGCAACTAGTCTGGTTTCTTAGAAATCAACCTTCGTAAGAAGAATGATAAACAGGACATTCTAAAATGTATTCTCCTTCCACCTCTAAAGCAACCAAATCCAGCTTGTTTCTGACCACAGCACATAAAAAAATGAAAGGCCACACTGCCAGCTAATTCGGCTGCATCACGATCACAACTGATGCACAGGGAATAAACTCAAAGGAAGCATCAAGGTGGACGGCGAAAAAAGCACAAAGAATGACCACTGTTTGCTTTTCACAGGACTTTGCATAATTATTCACCCGTTGTGCGCTGCAATTATTCCTAAAATATATACGGCACACCGTGCTTTGTGTCGGATCTTTTCTAAGTCCTGTGAAGATTTTACCACAAATAATTTCCTTGGTGCTGAGGCACTCACACACTGGTGGAGAGTTAGTAACACCCGAGTATAAAAAGGGATGTAATTTTCATGCTGTATTTATGGAAGCTCTATAATTTCATTCTTGAGTCAAGTTGAAAAACACTTCCTCCTTTCATGAGCAGCTTTTTCAAGCTTTTACAGTTAGTTTTTTTTTTTCCTTTCTTACTTGTCTGTCAAGAACTGAGCCTTTCACCAACATTTCAGTCCCTTCTGTCAAAGAAGTGACAGGATAGCCGACAATATCGGCCAACTAAATCAAAGCGAACAGGAACATTTACAGAAAGAAATCCCTTAAACTTAAATCTAAATCTTTGGAATTCATTCTGGTGGTGCATTTAAGAGAAAAGGAAATATCAGAAGAGTTACAAACAGCTGCTCCACTATGGCTTTAAGGTCGACAAAGTCAGCTGGAGAACAGTGTTCCTGTATTTTACACTACGTAACCAAGGTAACGCGATCCCTCTGAAGTCTCCTGCTTTCACAGATTGAAAAAGACAGGGAGTGACATTTATGGATTCAGCCGCGCGTCCACAGCAGGGGGAATAGCGCTTTTTCAAACACACCCACGTGCACAGGAGACACATAAGGCATGATGTTTTCTTCAATAAACACGTTTTCTACAGGAGTAACACTTCACCACTGCGAAAAAAATACCACAGCGGTGGTATTTTACTGATGCTAGAGGTAAATATCCGTCTGGCAGTTTTGCATTATTTTCCAAAATCAATTGCTAACCTGGCAGTCTAATTAAATCAATTCCAGCTAATACTATCATAGTAAAGGGCATTTTCTACTCATTGAGCAGTGGGGTTTTGTGTTCTCAAAGCCATCTTTCAGCAGAAAAGCTAAGCTACAATGCCAAGTTTGTATGTGTTGTATGTTAGAAATAAACAGCCCTATCCATTTGTCATCATAAACCTACCCTGAGAGTGAAATGTTGGTAAAAAGATGACTAAGCTGTACAATAATTGCAAATTCAGAATCTGCAGTTGCCACATTTGTAGCAACTGCGCGATTTACCCTTGTTATTACGGATTAAAATTTTCTGAGGAATATATCCGACATCTTGCTGAATGTAAACGATCAAAAATTAAGACAAGACAATTACGAGTGAGGTGTGCAATATAAACTTAATGGTGAGAGTATAGCTCAGTTTATGTATTTATTACATGGTTATTTGTAGGGGTGTAATTGGCCAGCTTTACCACTATACGATGGTATATCGATTTGTTTGAATCATGATATGATGATGATATTTGCCGATATAACAAAGTCTGTTATTTAAATCAAAAACAACATCCTTCTAAATAAATAAATAAATAAATAATAGGTTACCTTTTCACTTAGTCTCATGGCTTGTGAATTTCAAAATAAAGGTGCATCTTTAAAATGACAATATGGATCGATATTTTCATTTTTGCATCAGTTGGATCGTTAATCATTTAATCAATATAGTGATGTGGATCGAACTATTCTTACACCCCTAGTTATTTGAAATTTAAGCTCCACATGCACACATTAAATTCAACATAGTCCTACCCACACGCTAAAATGGACTGAGACACATTCATGCGAGGCCAACAACATGTGAATCAACCCACTCAGAGTCAGAGATAAGAGCCAAAAGTATACTTGCAATCTCAGTCGCAGGAGTAGTTCTGTCTTTTGTAAACATCTCACACAAAGCCTGAAAGCATAAGGCAGTGTGTGTCTAGAGCAAATGGAGCCGGGTTTATTCAAGGCATCTTTAGCGACGCAGGAATGTCTCCGCACGTTTTGTCCTCTGGCTATTGTCCAGCCCTTCTGAGGAGGGGGCGGAGATAACAGCATGTCAGTGGGACTGCTCGTCATCCGTTGCGAGTTACTGAAATAGAGTCCAGCACGAAATCGTTCCTCCGCTGTGTGTGGACAAAAATGGTTGATAAATGCATCATTGTTATTTTATTTTCACAAATTTCTGCGCAGATTTTTTTTTTTTTTTACTTTTAGGCTAAAATGTGAAAAGGGACCAAACTAAATTCAGTGAGCCTCCGCAGTTTAAAAAATATACTATTTCTCATTTGTGTATGCGAAATCCAAGAAGAAAATGATGCACGTTTTAGAATATTTATGAAAAACTGAATTTTAAATTTTAAACAGATATCAATTTAATATATGTAATTTGTTCAGTGAGAGGATTTATCAACAAAGCACCCAAAAACTGAAAATACTATTAAAGTACAGTAAATTTAAACCTAAATGTATACATTTCAGCTAAAGTATGCTTCAGATTTTGCTAGCTGGTCTTGCTGGCTGTAAGCGGGGATAGTCTGTATGTGTGGAGGGTTATTTGCTTTAACTGGTTGAACTGGAGATGTGCTCTTAGATAAGCTTCAGGCTGTCAGACATCCTTCATACTGGTCAAACTGGTCATTAGTTGCAACCTCAACAAAGACCTTCAAGGAGGGTGCACATGCAATGCAATCTTTTCACCATCTACAAAGACATTACATGGATGCACCTTTTACTGAACCAGCAGAACTATTATCAACCCGGGGTCATATTCACAGCCCACCTTTATCAGTGACACTGAAGCTCTTTTGTTTAGTTTCTGAAAGATTTTGCCACTCTTCTCAGGAGGATAATGTGTGGAATCAAGGGTAATACAACATACTATTAAAATGAAAACTTAATGGACTTAATGTCACTGTTATGCAGCGACATGACGTACATTAAAAGATTATATGCTTTGTTTTTTCTTAAAGCTTTCTTAAAGCTGATGGGGTTTGCACAGGGGCGCAGTCGGCAGCACTGTTGCCTTGCAGCAAGAAGACCCAGGGGTCTTTCTGCATGGCGTTCATCAGGTACTCTGGTTTCTTCCACGGACCAAAAACGCAAGTTTTTGTTTAACGGGTCTCTCTAAATTGCCCTTAGGTGTGAGTGTGTGTGTATGTGCACGATTGTTTGTTCTGTATGTCTCTATAGTTGCTTTGTGAAGGGCTGGTGACCTGTCCAGGGTGTACCCTGCCTCTCGCTTTATGATTGGAGGGGGTGGGAATACTTTTGCTAGGCAGTCCAGCGCTTTATCCGCAAAGCCGCTACCTCAGAGGTATTATTTGCATGATGAAAGCAAATTATTTGAGTCTATCTGAAACGTTGCCAACAACCACAGAATTATGCAGTTGTTAAACAAATGAAATGCAACTTTCAGAATCAGTCAGGGTTAAATATCTTTGGCCTGCTAAAAACGCACACATCTGTCACCACAGTTCTTTTCCAAAGGGAGCCTCCTCTCTATTTGCTTATTTAAATCCAGGTGGAAACTTTTATTTGCTCAGGCAGTGTATTTGGAGACCTACTGTGTAATCATGCTGTGCAGCTCTGAGCAGTACTGCAGGAAGCCAGCTTTTCTACCATGTCCTCACGTGTCAATATTAGATTAGACTGGGTGTAAGCACTGTACATAACATGCGTTTCTGAGGACTTTTGGATTACTGTAGACAAAGACGTAGCAGTCAAGGTATCGGGAGTGAGGTGGGTAACGCGACACCATGTGTCATGACAGTTTTGCAACAAGTGGGCTCCAGTATCAATAATGCATGACTGAAAACAGGATGGAGAGGAAGAGTCGTGCAGGGCATTGGAGTGAACAAGCCCTTTTTGTCTAACTCAGTCGACCCGATAAGAAGTGACTTTAAACAGGAAAATCTGCTTTTGCATAAACTAATCTGTGGCATAGAAGTGACATTCAAAGACACACGAATTAACCACAACCGCAACTCTAACTTGGATGGAAAACATCACGAATTAGATTTACACACACAGGGCTAATATAGCTAGCAGTAGAAGATCAATCTTCTAAAGTCGTAAAATTTGGTGCACCACAAGGTTACGACTTAGGACAACTGCTCTTCTGCTTATAATAAAAAAATGTGTGAAGGTTTTCTGCACCAAATGTGTGCAGATGATACATTTCCATAGGTAAATCCCCAACTGATTTAAGGATAACTTTATGTCGTTGAATTGCACCAAAACTGTCTCAATAAGTTTCACAACTCAACGCAGACTCAGTCATTTCACTGCAGTTATGCATCAGAGGGACATTTTTAGTAGTTTAGTAGATGAGTTTAAATGCTTGAGTTTTAAACTTACAGATGAAGAAATTAGTCCAAATCTACGTGTTCAATAAGGAAAACGTGTTGTTGTGATATTATACATTTCTGCAGTATTTACACAGAAAAATGCAACCACAAATTGCCATGATCCTTGGGTGTTTGTGTTAATTTTATGTTCCAGGATCCTGCCATCTTTAATTATTCGCCTTCAGCCAGAGCCGACATTAATCAGTAAATTCCACTCACCTGTGTTGTAGGCAATTTCTGTTTATTCCCTGTATTTAAGTTACGGGTTTTGGTTCATTGCTGGTCACGTCGGCTGTTTAACATCCCGGTTTCTAAGTTTGGTGTGATTCAGTGTTGGTTCCATTTAAATATTATTGTCAACATTATGTGTCTTGCTGCCGCTTTGGTCCTTCACCACAAACCGTGACAAAAATGTATAATTCTGGTCAAATTGCCATTATTTAAAACAGAAAAAGCAAAAAATGTAAACAAATTATCTGCTCAGGTAGCAAGACTGCAGCTACTTAACATTACCACGCCACGTTTGTTACAACCATATATACTTATCATGCTTTACAGCTGAATTTGTCTTTTTTTGAAGAAGAGTTTCAGTCAGCTGATCAGCAGTGTGCAGCAACAGGTGAGGCAAGGTGAGGCAAGGGCAATTTCTGAACACTTCTGTGTTCAGAAATTGGCCTTAAAATCAGCCTTTATTGTGTTTAGCATGCTCCAGGTTGGATAACACAGAGTCAGGGAGGTGGGCAGGGAGGGAGAAATGGTCAGGGGGATACAAAAGCGATATTAAATGACATAAAAGAGATTCCACAGAAGAAGAGATGTTACCAAAGGGCATTCGCAAAGGAGATGGTGGAACGGGCGGGGTGGAGATTGCAACATGAAATCTGACCCCCCCCCCCTTCCTCCCGGTTCGGAGGCTGGAGTAATCCATTCCCTCTGCAGCTCAGCAAATAACACACAACAAAAGGGAGTTAAAGTCTGAGAGAGCATAATGGAAATTTAACTACTTCTACAGTCTGGTAAAATATTTTTCTTTCCTGTCTGATAACGTTGTTAGGCATTTAGTAAGTGTGTGCTCGCACTAGAATTGATTCTGTGCTTCATAAATCTGTTTAGGAGATTCCCTTCCTGTGTGTGTGTCCTCCATCTATAAACCTACTGTAAGAAATCCCACCTATACAAAGAGATAATTTTTTGTGGACATATCACATATCCTATCTTAATAAAGCTCTTATATGTTGTAGCCAAATTTGACTGCATGTAATTTTATGTAAGAACTAAAATCAAATGGTGCACCAATCTGTCCATCAGCCAGCATCAACAAATCTTGCCTCCATTTGCTCCGACCCTTCATCAGCAAAACAAACACTGTAAAATATTATTTTAGTTAAATCCATCAAAACCTAACTTGTCACTGAATTCAATAAACAGAATATTTTTGATGCACTTGATTTAGAATTCAGTAAGTATTAGGTAAAGTTTAGTGACATTCTTCAGTGTATAAATTAAAATGATGTTGCAATTCCTTTTGTGGGGATTCAAAGAGACTTCATCTATCACGATCATGGATCCAAAAAAGGCCTTTTTATGGTCAATGTTTGTTATGTTTAACCATGGAACATAAACAAAGTGTAGGAAAAAATAATTTTAACAATTTATAATCCTTAGAGAGAAAATCAAACTTGACCAAATTCCGATAATCGGCAGGTCAGATCTCGAAGAAAACTGAAAAGCAACACAGAACAAGTCTTAGATTTTTCCTAATTTATGAGCATACTGAGAGTCTTATTGTGTGCTTATGATAAACACAAACATGACAATTTTCCCCATTTATTTATTTTACCATACCTTATGGGAAAGGAATTGACTTTTGAGTTGTTTTAAACAAGTCTCTCTCTCTCTCTCTCTCTCTCTCTCTCTCTCTCTCTCTCTCTCTCTCTCTCCTCCTCCTCCTCCTCCTCCTCCTCCTCCTCCTCCTCCTCCTCCTCCTCCTCCTCCTCCTCCTCCTCCTCCTCCTCCTCCTCCTCCTCCTCCTCCTCCTCCTCCTCCTCCTCCTCCTCCTCCTCCTCCTCCTCCTCCTCCTCCTCCTCCTCCTCCTCCTCCTCCTCCTCCTCCTCCTCCTCCTAAAGCCATCTCTAATGGCCTGGGATTTCCTCAACAAAGGCCATTTATTGAGAAAACCCACCCAGCTTCTCAATACAAGCAATGTCCAACAGAGCCAGAGGGAACTGAAAAATAAACACATGCAGAAAGAAATGATGATTTTGTGAGTCGACCGGTTCAATAATGCTAGAAGCGATGCAGGTAAAAATACTATGTGAGTGCTAAGGATGGGTATCGTTAAGGATTTATTGACATGACTACTCTTAACAATACTCCTTATCAATCTGATTTTGTTGTGGTACCATTATCAATACTGAATATACTTGTTTATTCAAACAAGGATAAAAAAACAACAAAAAAATGATCACTAAAAGTACAAAATATTTTTTATAGGAATAGAGCTATAAAAACATCATAGAAATGGCTATGTATAAACAAAAGGCTAAAACACTATATATATATATATATATATATATATATATGAAAAGTGTATTGTAGGAGAATGAAATATCTACAAAAAAAAAAAAAACACTAAATATGTTCAAAACAAAAAAGAATGCCATAAAACAATTTTAAGTAATATATAATATTTTACTGGAATCCAAACTACATTTTTACATCTTTCTATATTATCAATTTTAACCAAAAGATAGCAGAGGCACCCATAGTGGATGAGGCTGCATGTGAATCAGTTACTAGGAATAATCTATTCAAGTGCAGCAGTATCATGAGGGGGGAAAAAACACCATTACCCGTTAAAGATTTATAATATATTTACATCCCGCTTTGTAATCTAGTGGAAGCTTTGCTTATGCGTGATTCGTTTTCAATGGGAAACAGACGAGTCGGCCTCGTCTCTCTGACTTCAGGCGAGGCTGACTGACTGACTGACCGCCTGTAAGAGCTTTCGAAGTGGGTGGGGCTAAAGAGAGAGTAAACTCAGAGCGATCGGTGCTTTTACTAGTTGCCAAAGTCTCAAACAAGAGAAAAAAATTGCTAGATCAATTGTTTGTCTCTTTTGAACAGAAAAAAAGTCACTAGAGTGGTCTGAAAAGTTGCTAAATAGTTGAAACGGTATTGAAAGTAAGCGAGGCAAACATGTGAGAGCAGAACTTTAGCCCCTTCCATCCGTCCCCTCGCCGTGTGTGTTTCTTAAGGAGGAGATGATCGGCAAAACAATGTTATTTGGGTTGGAGTCTCCCTGAAAAAATGAGTGTGATCTTAAAAACACTGTTAAGACGTACGACAAGGCTGAAGCTTGACGGTCTGCGAGGACCGTCCGACGTGGCCCCCCAGGGCCGTTTTGATTCCGGGTTTCGGTACCAATCACTAGTGAGTGCAATGTCTGCTTAAACTAAGGTGTTTATTGCTTAATGTGAGCAATAACATGGCTGGAAATGTCTTTTATGCATTTTGAAGACAAACAATGGTCTATGCAACATGTCAGTGGTAAAAGATTTACACAATAAGTGCAAGCATCTCAAACGACTATTTTTTTTTTTTTAAAGAAATGCTATGTCTCTGAAGCAACCAAACAAATTTTCTTTATGTTTTATTTGCACATACCTAACTAGAGCCGCAGGGATATGCATTCTAAGCTCTACTATCGAATAGCAATATCAAAGCAGAGGGTGAACATGGTAAAAGACTAGCATTGAACCGGTGGTGGACCAGTGTTGAGGCTGTCCTGCAGTTTGTCACTTCTCAGCATAAAAACTGATAGAGATGGGTAGGTTGTGGTTGTTTTTTTTTTTTTTTTCGTACCCTTTTGCCGATTTTTTAACCTCGAGATTGGTTCGACCCTTTGATGAAAATGAATAAACGTGTACAAAGAAGACTGAAGGCTGAATTAAAACAAAAGATGCTTAAAAACATCGGGCTTTTTACTTTTTTCAAGGGCCACACCGTTCTAAAATATATATATATATATATATATATATATATATATATATATATATATATATATTATATACAATATCAATATTGCTGTTATAACTGCCACGTCATCTCTGTCCCCATCACACACCCCAACAAGTACCACTCCCCCTCCCCCTCCTGAAACACATAAACAAATAACGAGATGTAAATACATTTCCATCGTTAACATCGGCCCAGTTTTACTTATCAGGCCGATGCCAATATGTTAGAAAATAACCAAAATTGGCCGTCACAGATGTAAATGTTGATATTTTGTACATCCTTTACTTTTCTCCTCTCCCATTTAATACTTCTACAGTAAGTTGTGACTAGAAGATAAGGCTCAGGAGTAATCCAGGCCAGGGGTTCCCAAAGTTTCCAGCCTGTTAACCCCAATGTCACCCCGACAGATACTGGGGCCCTTTTTTTTTGGGAAATTGTGAGAACAGAGTTGGAAAATTATGAAAATAACATCATATTTTTATAAGAACTCTTGCAAAAAAAGTGCAGGAAATACTAAATATTTTCAGCAAATCAGCATCAATTAATCTTGTGACCTCCAACAGGTGTCTTGCGATCAATCTGTCGATGAAAATAAAAGATAAAGGAACATATTTCTCCTGATTTGTGGAATAAGCAAAGTTAAAGTTGGGGATTTCTACACCAACACCCTGACCTTCAACCCTGTGTATTCCCAGCAGTAAGCTGTGGGTAACTCCACTGAACACAGAGTTAATTACTCTTCTTTTATGAATTGACAGTCTGTTGGTGCAGCAGCTGCACATTGAAGGCGTATATGCCAGAAGTGTCTGACTAACAGAAAGAAGACATGCTATAAATAGTTTAAGGAACAGACAGTAAACAAAGACTGCAATCCTAATAGAATCAGCTGAGCAGGAACACGGGAATAGACGGGACAGCTCTACGGGAAAGATGCTGGCTGCTGGCATTGATTTGCTTTAGTATGGATTGGTCGTGCAAACAACTCTCTGACTTTAACATCTAGGAACATAGCATAGGCGTGACCATCATAAGCATAAAACCTTATAGCGGATCAAACTTTAACACTTCCTAGAGCTGGTTTATGAGTGTTGATAATCTGTACTATAACACTGTAAATAGGACATGATGCATTAGTGGAGCTAAGGGTCTGGTCTGAGCTACATGGGATGGGGAAATTGACATAATCTGATTATTAATTAGTTCCTTTTGGCCCATAATCCAGGAAAGAGCATCAGTTAATGTGCACATGACCAGACTAAGAGCTTACCAGGGGTAGGCGATGTTTAAAATACATGTTCACACAGTGCATCTGTGTCTGTACCAGATATTCATTACTGAAGCACAGCATTTAGGGGATTATTTTTTTCTTCTCTTGGATACACAGACTATCTACAGTTGACAGTGACGGATGCTGTAATAAAGACTGTTAGAAGGTACTCAGTGATCATATAGCTGTCAGCGTAAGAAGACGGCCTTAATGAACGTCCAACGAAGGGGGATAATAATGCTGTGACAGTTTGCACCCGAAAATCAGAGCTCAGATCCAGGAGAGGCGTCACTCCAAGATAAACCGCGTTCCAGTTTTAGGTCAGAAAACCAGTACGAATTGCTTCTGTTGTGCTCGGTGATCATGAGACCTATTATTAGCAGCACGCCGTGAAAATGCATTATGTTGCATTTAATGCATTCCAGCACTGCAGCAACGCTTTTACAGACAAACGGTTGCAGACAACACACGTGTGCCTGATTTAATGAGGTCCAAACCCCGGCGTAGGGGACAATAAACCCCCACACTGTTTCTTATCTTCGATGACCCATTCGTCCTTTCTTTCATACTTTTTGTACCCACTAAAAACATGCCTTGCTAAATGCATATCAGTTTATTTTTCTAGTAGTTGAGATTTTAATTATTTAACTTGTGGAGACTTTGTATTACACTCCATTGCCATTTATTGTGATTCTGATCCTGGGTTGGCCAATTGACTTATAAAATGTAAGACAATATAACCTCTGGTGAAATTAAAATAACTAAGCAACATACTGCTGGTAATATCTATCAGAATCGAACAACCAGATTTCCGTAAACAGTACAATATGAATTAATTTTAGATAACTACTTTAAATAATTGTTTTCCAAACATTCGGTGATTGCTGGATGAACAATGCCAAAACATCACCCAGTAAACCTCTCCTTTTTTGCCTTTTACAAAGTTGGCTAAAATACAGCTTAAATTACGCTAAAAAACCTCTCTCTCTAATTTAAATAAATGAACCCACACTGACATCCAACCACTGCCAGATCATTAATTATATATGGCAATGTTTTATTTTGAAGGCTTCTAATGAAACTATCTAGTGTACAGCTGAAGTCTGATGATCTTTGTCGTCTGCTCTTTATACTGGTTGGAAATATCGACCAGGCTATTTGCTCAGATAACTAGGCTGCAGTCACCTGCTTACTAACTATCGTTAAATGGCATTAATGCCCATCAGAGGTGACTAGAAATATTTCCAAAATGCAGGACATGTTTTTGTTGCAAGCCTGGTAAAAGCACCACATCAGCAGCATGCAGCACAAGATTAGAGAGGGATCCTGCATTAATCTGTTTTATACAGCAAGATAAATCTCAGGTCACTAATTGATGTTCTCTGGCATTTCAGAAAAATAAAAATTTAAAATTTAATATTATGATATTAAAATGAACGTTTTTTGAAACCACCTTTTACACCCATTCAATAAATTCCAGGGTTTGAATCCAAGAGACTGCCAGGTAAGGTTCTCTAAGCAAGACCTTTAGACAAATAATAAAGATTATGATTGATGAAAAATATGTTTAATATTTGTTTAAAGGCTGTTATTTTTAAAAGTACTTCTAATCTGACTAAATGAGCCTTATTAAATCACATATTCTATATTATTAAATATGACTATTTTCAAAACGGGTATACCTCGGAACTAGAAAGCAGCCCAGGCCTAAAATATTTGAATCCTTTAGACCCAATCTTCTTTCAGAAGTGCAGAAATGCAACAAAGCCCTGATTGTGATGATTCATTTAAGACTGGCATATAAATATGTTTAGAAGCAGAATGGGTCTTAAGCCAAAAGACACCCAACAACTGCTTTTGGGTTTGTGGTTGTCAGCCTGAACAGTAAACTTGTCGATGGTACAACCGATTGGTGTCAACAACGTAGATCCGTTTTAAATCCAGAAAACACAAAACCGGCCAAACAAGACTGAAAGCCTTCAGTGTGCTGCGAGCGCAACGCGCCAAATAGCACAAATTCCCCAGTTGTGCGGCCAAACAAGGTGAAAGAAACAACACAAGGCACGTTAAAGGGCCAAGATGGCCACTGTTAAAGAGCAGCGGTCATTACAAAAAAGGGAGAAAGGAGTCACTAGAATTTATGTTAGGGATTTTCCAAGGGTCCCCCCCCCCCCCCCCCCTCCCCATACCCTCTTTTTACAAGCCTCATTGGTTACAGAGGAAAGATTGTGGCTGGCTGCTTGGCAAAGGAAATGTACAAACACACATAAAAGGAAGAAGAAATGAACACGACAAGAGAGGATTGATTACCGTTTGGAGGTTGTGTGTGTGTGTGTCTAGGATCACCCTATTATCATCAGATCAGCTTCTTATCACTCAAAAAGTATCCCCAAATCCCTATATGACATTTATTTAAACAGGAATTAGCGGTAAAGAGCCAGTTTAAAATTGCTCCAGACTTAAAAAAACCAAGCCAGGAAGTTTGACACCCACTGGAGAGTCGCTCAGCGGAGCTTTCCAGCGCCAAGCCGGGCAACTCCACACCAAACGTGGTGCCAGGCTGAGCTTCTGCTGCTAAAACTTGGAACCAGCGCTGACAGACAGACTTCAGGCTACATTGTAGAAACAAACAGAAAAAAAACAAAAAACAAAAGCAAAAATCTTGCAGTGTTCTTCCTTTATGTGGTTTGTCTGTATCCAAAGGAGCTCAAGTGTTTTCTAACCCAACCCGGGAAATTTTATTCTAAATTTACTGAATTTATTTTATTGATGGGTCAACTTGACATGGAGAGATTTAAGCTTCCAGTAAATATATTTTGAGATTTTTATTGCTATGTAGAACAGCGGTTTCTTACTGTAGACACCCACGTGCCTTTGTTTAGCATTTTTAAGCGTGTTCGCAATAAAATAATGTCTAGTAAGCTACTGTCATAATTAATCTAATTAGAAAAGAACAGAAATATCCTTTTTTTGTCCCTGAGTGGGGAAATTCAGGTGTACCGGCAGCAAAGTGACTGGCAAGTTAAATCAAGCAGCTTCGCACTAAGGTCAAACTATTAAAATAGAAACTGTACAATAAGGGGACATTTACATCTTATGAAAAAATATACTGCACAGTTATTAAAAATAACACACTCACATTCAAAGAAATGTGCAACTGAATAGGTTAATCTATTCAATTAGCTGGAAGTTTTGATAAGATCCCAGTTATATTATCCAATCATTCCCCTAGTTCTTATTTATTATCCATATTTTTCCCAAATCAGGAAACAACATTATGCTGTACATGACGCAGTCCTCATGGGTCTAATTTCCAGAAAGGCTGTTTTTTTTTCATATGTTTGCTTCATGTCCCTCCCAGTTTCTTTCTCCGCCCACTGTGAAAAAAGGCCAGGCACACTACAAAAATCATAAAAAAGAAAAAGACCTGATGAATTTCAACTAGATGGATTATCCCAAGCTGAATACTAGAGATGTACAAAGAAATCAGCTGTTGACAGGAATCCGATGATTTTCAACCTGATCGGCCCTGGCCAACATTCTTCAATGTGGAAGTTGTTACAGAGTAAAAAAACAAAAAACAAAAAAAACAACATTTAAAGTTGACCATTATTCGTGTCACTGAGGGGTTTAAAAATGATGAAATCAGAAATCCAAAGACGCTTCATACAATGAAACTGTATTCATCAATGCAGCTTGAATATGGTTCATTTATCGAAGAGAGTGAGAGCGAGAAAGACCTGAAGCAGACAACAGGAATGCTGAATAGTGGTTAGCGTTGTCGCTCTGTTTCCTTTGAGCTTTCAAATTTTGTCAGGGGTTTGGAAATCTACAGGACGGTACAGTAAAAGTCTACATTCTGTACAGAACACACACAAAGGTCGCTGTTTTTGTAATCGAGCCAACCACACTACTCGCCATTATGAGATGGAAATAACATTTGAAAGCATGTTTTTAATGAGTGCGCATTTATCAGTGGGTTCTGTTAGTAACTCATTACGTAAAATATCAAGGTGGGGTGAGGCGAAACTGAAAAATGAGATTTTACATAGAAATTAATCAGAATTTCACTTTTTTATCTTTTATATATTGAAATGAAGTAAAGTTTGGCTCTATGTATATTTTCTTTATGATTGTTTTGTGTTTCAAGACATGAAAGATGTCAAAATTGAACATCTTAAAATTTAAATACTATCGAAGACAGACTTCAGACCACGGAGAGCAGCACTCTAACACGGTCAATGTGGGTCAATTTAAAATGAAATGCGTTTTCATGCGAGCCCAAAGCTCATCAGTAGTTCCACTTTTTCCTCACGTGCCTCCTGGTATAACGTGAAAAGAACTATTTGAATTTGGAAGAACTGACAGTCTGTCAGAGCAAGTTGCACCAGCCCCAGTAGGCTGAACTCAACAGCACCTGGCAAAGAAAGTTCGGCCTCTAACTCCATCTAATCGTGTCTTCCCATCCTACCCTTCCTTCTCCGAGCCTAACTTTGAACTGACAAGCTGTGTGTCTACTCCTACTGTCAAGCTCGCTCAACTGCCAGCGCTGAACGAGTCTTTTTAAGAGCTGCGGTCACTCCCCCAGCCGTGTGAAAAGGGGTCATTGTGCCACGCCAGACTGACTGTAAACCTCTCCTTTTCCTCTTTTGCCTCGTCCAAGAGCTCTGACACAGATGAAAATGTTGAATTGCATTTAGTGGAGAACATTTTTTTTAATACATAGACCGGTCAGTACAGAAGAGGATTAGGGCCACTCAAAAAAAACAAAATCTACTGAGAATTCTGAGAAAAAAGTCCGAATTCTGAGAAAAAAAGTCCGAATTCTGAGGAAAAAGTCAGAATTCTGACTTTAATCTCAGAATTCTGAGAACAAAGTCAGAATTCTGAGAACAAAGTCAGAATTCTGACTTTAATCTCAGAATTCTGAGAACAAAGTCAGAATTCTGAGAAAAAAGTCAGAATTCTGACTTTAATCTCAGAATTCTGAGAACAAAGTCAGATTTCTGAGAAAAAAGTCTCAGAATTCTGAGAAAAAAAGTCTCAGAATTCTGAGAAAAAAAGTCTCAGAATTCTGAGAAAAAAAGTCAGAATTAAGTAGACTTTTTTTCCTTTTTTTTTTTAGTGGCCCTAATCATCTTCCGTAGGTCAGTTATCTGATAAAAAAAAATCAATAAATAAATAAATTTACCTCACAAATTGATAGTGTCTTTAAAATACGTAAAATCTAATTTGGAGTGCATGACACTGATGGTGTTTCAGATTTAATCTGCATCAGGGGCCCTTGCAAATAACCAAGGCCTTTTCTTCAGCTCATACTTCAACACTGCATCCAGTCACACAAATCTGGGATTTAAAGTTAACTTTCATGAAGTGGTACAGATACCGGGGTGCAGATAGCCCACCGTCTTGAAGGGGTAAGTAGTCTGTCAGCTGTATAGGAAAGATAAAGAGAAAAAGGTCTTAAACTTTACTGCTTGGGGAAAAAAGATGAAAGTGGGTGTTTGAACATCTGTCGGCTAACCAAATGCAGCCTCATAAAAGCAGCTACTCCTATTGCTTGGTAACCAGAGTTATATCGTGAATCAGCAAACAACAGCCAACTGAAGATAAAATTGCTAATTAATCAGCAAACATAACTTTGTAAGGATCGACGTTACTTTACCAAGAGGCAGGTAGCAGAACAGACACAATATTCACCTCAATAAAGACGTTATCTTTGGATCCATTACTAAATTTAGTACTGGTTCTTTTATATGTGTTTTGGTCCTACACTAGTGGGCATAAATATCCTACAGACTGCTGCGTCTTTGGCCATTTTCAGAATATATCACAATATACTAAAATGTATGTTGCAATATTGTTGGAAATATATTTGAATATATGAGAATTTATGTCATATTTGCAAATGTATAGTATTGATTCTTTATATCTTAAAATACATTAATGTGCAACCAAAGCTGGATTACATTGTTGCATAACAACTAAATATTTGTATGAGTTAAGCTCCAAATAACATTTTGCATGACATTTATTCTACTTTAAATGGGTGGCTATGTATTGATTCATATTTTGTAAAATTTAAATGACAGCATTATAAATTAGATTATTAACAGCAACAAATAATAATTTTTTGTCATATATTCCCATATAAATAAAAAAATTTTTGTCCTGAACATTGAGGCATGCTGTCTCATATAATTTCTCATGCATTTTTACAGTATATAATGTCATATAATTTGGGACATATATTTTATATCTAACAATATGAAAACAGCAATATGCTGGTGAAGATTCTCAGTCATCCAGGTCATGATCATTCCAAATAAAGTTAAAAAACAAAACAACTGGACTTTTTTCCCAAGTTTGAAGACGTTTCGCTTCCCATCCAGAAAGCTTTCTCAATTCAAATGTCTGGAGTAGTGTGGAGTTCCAAGCTTTATATCATTGCCCAACAAAGGCCTTGTTATGGCTTAGATAACATATAAATTAAACTGAACTGGTCCAGCCCTTAGCAATGGGGAGTCGTTAGGGTCGCTATTGGCCTGGCTTACAGGGGAGATGTTGTGATCACCTGCATGGAGGTGAGGATGGGGTGAGAATTGGGAGGAATCAAACTGATTTCTGTGTCTTGTCCTGAGTGGGTAGCTCTCCTGTGTTGAGCCCTGTGTCTGTGAAGAGGTTGTTTTGGTTTCTCCGATATAAAGATCAGAACATTCCTCACTGCACTGACCTGTATACACAACTCCACTCATCTTACATTTGGGGGTTTTGTCCTTAGGATGTGCCAGCCTCTGTCTAAAACGTATATTTTAAGTGCAGCCCTGACCATTTTACGCTGTTGCTTAGCAGTTGATTTTTAGACACAGAACACACAAACACTGAATTTAAACTTTATTCAACCAACTTTTTTACCAACGCTGCAAGTTTTTAAAAAAAGAAAAAAAACAAAGCGTGCTCTTTGAACTCTGAAGGGGGCGGAGCTTGGTTCCTGGGTCTGCGTTGTGATTGTTCTATCATCGATATACGTTTATCGATCAAGATATATATATATATATATATATATATATATATATATATATATATATATATATATATATATATATATACATACATACATATACACACACACACGATGCAATGGGGCCAAAAACAGAACCTTGTGGAACTCCATACTGAGTAAACAAAGAAGATGTTGAGTTTCATTAAAAAAACTATTTATCCAGAGTTGCACCTGTTATGCCCGTCCAACATTTTAGTGCCCTTAGCAACGCTGAGTGATACATAGTAGGAAAACTGGCTAAACCTTTAACTGATGAGGCTTTATTTGTGGAGTGATCCTGTTTTAAGATTTTCATCTTGTGCCATTTTAAGGTTCATTTTCTACTCTAAACTTAATCTAAAAACTGACCAGAAACACTAATGCATTATGGCTAGGGACTGCTGAGCTCATGGGTTCTGAATTAAGTTGAAAATTAAAATGCCATGCCCCCCAAACACTTAACTGTAAAACAATTGTGTTTACAAAGTAGTATTAGCATCCCTTGGAGAAAGAAAAATGGTGTAGTTTGTTTGGATGTGAACTTATATTTCAAGAATAATATGGAAATTTTTAGAAGAAAATTGAAAATTTGTTTTGTGAATAATGTCAAAATATTGGGAATACAGTGGAAGCAACTACATGTATATATATGGTCAAAGTAAATAAAAAAGTATTAAGTCCCATTCTAATGCACTAGCTCATTTACAAAAGGAAATATTGTCATCAAGTCTTTGTGCCAGTGTCATTTAAACTTTATTACTGATATACCTTTTCCACTTCATCTATTCTTTTCCTAATCATTTGGAGTATTGTCCTTATTTCGACTTAAATCTTAAAACAGGAACGTAACAAATCTTTTTTTTTTTTTTTTTTTACCTCCAAGTGACCTTACAGCAGCTCTGTTGGAATTCTTTTCAAAACATCTTTGTTTCAATGCAACTGATCTACTCAGAAAGTTTGTCTCTTCGTCCCTAAAAGCGCATTTTATGTTTGTGATAAAACAAAACCCTGCATGAAACAAAATTGCTGCTGTGATTAGGAAACCAGAAGACGGACAGTCCAAAAGTGATCTCATGCACCAGCGGAGTAGTAGTCTGAGAGGCACGGTGTGACAGTAAAAATTAAGGATGTTTAACTTTGTGCGCGCATCAGCCCGAGTCTGTGTGTATCTGTTACACAACGGGAGGGTGCTACCCATCTGCGCCTCTCTCTGCAGCATCCTGGACCGCTGAAGCGAGGAAACGACAGCTTTGCCTTTCACTCTGCCTCCCTCAGTCTTTCCTTCCAGAACTGGCCCAACTCTTCCTCAGCATCATCTGCCGCCCCACAAAACATACACCCTCCTCGCCCCGTCTTCCTGCGCTGTCAACGATCAGAGGATATAAATATACACATCGCCATGGCGTCAAATGAGGCAGCGCTCGCTGTGCTCCTCCACTTTGCTCTGTCTCGTGTCAGCTTAAGGCGAGCAGAACACACAACATCCCTGCAGGGTGTCTAAATACTTTTCACTTCTTGAGCTCAAATTCCGGATTGTCCCACAAAATTCATCACTGTCCGGTCTGCGACGCGTCCCCTCCTCCCTCCCAGCCTTCATCTCCATCCTTTGCCTTCCAGCTCGTCAAACGTCCCACCGGGCTCGTCGACGTGGAAAATATGTTAAAACAAAGAGGGCCGACGGCGCTGTGATAATCCTAAAACACAGCAGCTGGAGAATTAGCCAGCCATTTGCTGGGAGACGGGACCTTCTGGGTTTTGCAGATACCTTGCTGTTTAGAGCGTAATGCCTTTTGCGATCGCGCTGAAATATTGATGCGATTTGCCTTTTAATTGACATGATGCAAGATGGTTTTTTTTTTCGCTTTCAACGCAACGGCGGCACTTTGATCATCGCATCCTGTTTGGAAAGGCATTTTAGCTAATTCCACCAGGGTTCCTGATTCTTTTCAGATAAGTGAATTATAGATGCGGTGAGACGTGTGAGCGAAAGCGGCCTGCAGACGCTAATGCCATTAAGGGTGACAGCAACATGTTTCCTGGGTTGCAACAGCCTAAAAGGCGCGCTTGGTGCTTGCAATAATTTTGTGAAACAGCAGTTTCGCAAAATCTCCACTTTCAATGCTTTCCTTTTTTTTTGTTTTTTTTTTGCAGCTCACCCCGGTTGCGGGCGTGCGATGCCTGTCTGGTCAAACAGGGCACCAGTCCAATACTCCTACAATACGTCAGCCACTCAAAATACTACTCGCTTCCACAGTCGAATCCCACTGACAGGCAGCTCACCAAAATGTGCGAGGCTTCCACTAACCGCACCTTAGTAAACAACATTCCACGTTTTAAAATTATACCAAATATTTGAGCCACCCGAGCAGTGTTTGCTTTCAGCTCTTATGACCTGGCACAGCTCGTACGATGGAAACTTTCTCAGCAAAATTTACCGTAAGCTAAGTCCTGGTAGCCCAGTTACCCCAATGGCCCGGGACTTTGTCCCCAGGCGGCACATCCTTCTAGCTGTGCTGTTCAAAAAGCCGTGGATTAGTAACTGTGCAGGTCGACTATTATTTGGAGAAATAAACAGATATCTACATGCGCTGGATGAAAAGACACTGAGCCTTTTTATCCTCTCACTATCTGAATTTAAATCATAATAAACATTTGCTGTTTTAGGCCAGATTGGATTTTTACAATTAATTTTTCGCGAAACACCTGAATAGAGAGTGAGACCTTTCTCAATGTTTTCATCATTACTTTCTATAAAATTCTGAAGTTTACATGTGTTTCCTTAGTATTTGGTGGAATTGCCTTTTAAGCTGTATGACTTAGGTCAAACATTTTTAGTGTCTTTTTACAAGTTTTCTCAATAGTTTGCTGAAAATTTTAAGTCAAGTTTGTTGGTCTTAACCTTAGTCCTATTCATAACTAATGTGGCTGTATGCCTAAGGTTAGTTTCATCAGACGACTGGACATGTCTCTAAATATCAGCGCATCTGCAAACTGCAATCTGGGATATTGCATTTCTTTTCAATAATGGCTTCTTCCTCTCTGATTAGTCTTCTGTCTCATGTCGCGACAGGACGTGTTTCACGGTGCACAACCATTGACACTTTTACCAGCTTCAGCTGGCATCATCACAAGGACGTTTGCTTTTGATCTGGGGTTGATACGCTCAGTTCACACCAACTGGCACACAGAACCCATGTCCTTCCTGGACCACAAGAAGGTTGGACAGTCCCATGCTGTTTCCCCAAAAACAACCCTGACTTGTGGAAGTTGCAGTTCTCCTGATAATGTGGCTGATCTCTTTTGACGTACCCATGATATCCTGCAAGGAAGCCGGATGTGTGTGAGGTGGCTTAGAATACATCCACAGGAGTGGACATCTTGGTGCATGTAAACTTCTGAACGTCAAAAAAAATAAAAATAAATAAATAAATAAAAAATTCTCAAAATTTTCTGTCATTTAACATCTAGAGCCAATTTAAGCCTGATAAAATGCCAGGCAGTGAAAAAAAAGGTGAAAAACGTCTCTTTTTATGGTGTACTCAAACATTGGTTTCAACTGTAAATGTGGCTGAAGACATTCATTTTGTGGTTCAGGACATTGTCACCTCTTTATTTGAAAGACAAAAAAAAAAAGAAAAGGAGGGAAAAGTCAGGTGTGCCGGCAGACACCTGTGATTTCAATTATGTACAAGAGCCAGAGGAGCTGCCCGGCAAAGGCTTGACTTTTTTGTTTCGGCCTAGGCTGTCCGCCTTCATTGTTCACCCACCCGACTGACATTCCGAGAATGAGCAGAGGTGGATCTTTCCTCTGGCTCCCACGCAAGGCCTTCCAAAAGGACAGACATTTTGGCATATTTGACTGCTCAGACCATCAGTCCAACTTATGTTATCAATCACACAGGCATTCATCTAACACGTGGTTTTAAAAACGAAGAACAACAGATACCATGATTGCTCAAGCATGACGAACTTCAGTATAAAGATTAGAGACAGCCGTCTTCACTCACCTAGGTGGTCTCCATGAAAACTGTTGTCATGGGACGTTCGACCGTGGGACATGAGGTCATGGTGGGCAGCGGGCGGCCAGATTTGACCCGTCTTGCGAACGCTCACAATGGTTGCCTCAGACATGACCACATGGCCTCCCTGCTGCCTGTGGTGACGCTTCTGAGACTGCGGCGTAGGAGGGCTGCTGCTGTCGTAGGAGTGCTGGGAGTTCTGGGAATTCTGGGAGGGCGAGCGGCTCTTCTCTCTGAAGGGCCGACGGAAGGCTGTGGTGGGGCTCGGCGAGACGTGGCTGGACTGGCCCGAGGAGAAGTCCTCCTCGCTGGACGTCAGGTTCTCGTTGGAGCTGCAGTCCGGCGTGTAGCCGCCACCTCCCCCGGCGTCCTCGAAGCTTCCCGGGGAGTAGGAGCGGCGCGGCCAGGTCAGGAGGTGATCGTCGGCTCCGCCGTGGTCTCTCATTGTGACACCACCGCCGCCGCCCCCACGTCCATCTCCGCTGCCACCTTCACCCATCATTACCCCACCGACATAGACGCTGGAGTAGGCTTGGAACTCAGACGGCTGCCAAGGAGGAGGTGGGGGTTTGCCCCCGTTGGCCCTCCCTGAATGCCGCTGGTTGGGCTCTCCGTCTTCATATTCTGCGTCGTAGCCACACGTGCTCTCTGTAGACCGTCCTCTGTACACCGGCCTGGCACGGAGCTCACCTGCTACCGTTGCCAGATTGCCTGGGAGGGAGTGGAGAGACCTCTTTCGCTCTATCTGCATGGCCTGAGTACCCAGGGAGCTGATTTTATCCGACACGTCCCGGTCGTTGACCCGGACCAGACCCCTCTCGTGATGGAATTCCATGTTGGTGTAGAACGGCGGCGGAGGCGGCGGCAGCTGTTTTTCCTGACCCTTACTTACATCCCCAGCCGAGTGGGAGTTGGCCCGTTTGATCCGCTCAAAGTTGGACCTGAGAGCCGCCACGCCGAGTCCCATCCCCAGCTTGTCTTTGGGGTCAGAAGGCAGCTCCTTGTCCGGGGGAGGAAGAGTGGGCCTGCGCGGGGACAGGGCCATGCCGCCCCTCTGCTTCGACGGGGAGAGGCCATCGAGGTTGTCGCAGGACGTGGACTCGGCTTGCTGGGGTGAGTCGAATGCCGTCTCCAAGCCGTCTCCGTGGGAAGCCGACTTCCTGGCTGGCGGGGGCCTAGGTTTGGTCCTGCCCGTACCATCTCCGAGAGGCTGAAAACGACTCCGATCCACTACAGCGTATCCTCCAGCACCCCCGACTCCACCAGTCTCCTGCATGTGGGGCTGCTGAGACGGTGACTCTGCACCCTGAGTGGCCGCGGGGTCGACCCCCTCGTTCAGCGGCGTCTTCCTAAACCCCCACCGCTGTTTGTCGTAGCTCTTCCTCTCTTTGGCCAGGAGGGTTTGCAGGTAAATCATTCGGAAGCGCTCCTTGTTTACCTCCTGCTCCAGGCGTCTGATGGACGCTTTGCACTTCTCCAGCTCCTGCTCAATACCTCCGATGGACCGCAGCTCCATCTTGGGGGGTTCTGAATCGGGGAACTGCGCCTTCCAAGCCTCTATGAATCCAACGGGCTCCACCATATTGTGCTTAAATTATTTTCTGTGACCGACCCCCGGTTCAGACACAAGAGGGGGTTGGTGTGATGCCAAGGGCGCCCCGTTTGACCCCTCTGAGGTCCAGTACGCCACAGTTGCTTTTTTTTTTCTCCCCCTTCTTTATACAGACAATGGCCACGTCCAATAATAATGAAAAAAATAAATAAATAAAATAAAAAACGCACAAATGTTGTGGGCTTTTAGGATACCCGTGCACAAACACACAGCCTAATTGCTGGTACTTGGTGAAGGTTGCGCAGTCGCATCATGAACAAGAGAAACCGGCTGCTCGTTCAAATCAAAAACTGGGAATGCGCAGTGTATAAAAAGGGGATACGCATCTGCAGAATAGTTTTTCTCGTGCATTTCTATTCCGGCAAAAAAAAAAAAAAACGTTTCAAAATAAGATTTAACAGATTTCGCTTCCAGACAATGACAGCATGTCTTCGCAGGGTGACGGATGGGGGGTATCGGAAAAAGATATGCAGTGGGGTGAAAAAAAAAAGAAGAATTAGAAAGTGGTTTAATCCTCCTCCTTTCACTTACTGCCACTGTTTCTTAATCCATCGTTTTAGATGTAACCGATCCTTTCACTCTTGCGCACTGACTGTAATCCCAGGTGCAGCTTCTTCTTAGAATAAGCGCCTTTGTGCCAGCAGTGTAGGGGGAGATTGGACAGGAAAAAGCGCAAAAAAAAAAAAAGACGAGAGGCCACAACACCAGAGGCTTAATTACGGATTCAAGCGACTGGATACGGCGTCACTAAAAAAAAAAAAAAAAAACTTGATCTCCATATTCCATCGCTTTCCCAGCGCACCTGCTTGGTATTGTTGGTTTTCATGCCCCCTTCCTTAGATTCATCCCGTGTGTGTCTTCCGACGTGATGGTGGTGGTGCTGCTGCTGTGTGCGCTCCCGTCTCCGACCAGTAAAACAGAGGGGCTTGCTGAATGGGAGGGACCAGGAGGACCATGAGTGTACTGCTTAAAGAGACAGAGCAGGGAAGCTGGCTCCCATCAACTGACTGCTAAAATGTGTGCCGTAATATCCGAGACAGAACTCAGAAGAAGTCTGAGATTATACCAGTAGGATGCTTTTTTTTTTTTCTTTTCTCAATGACACTCCAGTCATCAATCTGTAAATCTGCTATTAAAGACGTGGCTACTTTTAATCTCTATTTTTAGGTTGCTTTTGAATAATTTGCAGTGATACGTTTTACTTTACTAGCTCTTGTTTGGTTTTAAGGACTGTAGTTTATACCTGCTGAGTAAGTGAACTCGATTAACTGCAGCGACGCTGCTGGAAAGATAGCGCAACAGTGCCCCCTGGTGGTGGTGGGTGGAATATTTATCTCAACATTTTTTTCTGTTGTGAGAAACAAAATAGGCACTTAGTATGTTCGGATTAAGAGTTTAAAACCGATTAGCTTCACTTTCAAAATCATAATTATTAGATTAGGATATATAATTCTGAAATTGTCAATGTTAATAAAAAAAAGAAGTCACATTTTTGACAGCATTTTCTAAACATATGGTTGTAAAAAATAAAATTGAAATTCTAAATTATGACTAAAAGTTAAAATTGACTTTCAATCTTAGAATTATGCTTTATATATATCTATATATAGATAGATATATAGATATATACAGTATGTATATGATAGATATGGATATATATATATGATCTCGGAATGATTTCTGACTTTAAAACCTATAGATCATGCCATTGTGACCAGAGCAATTCCAGACTTTTTGTCATTATGAAACCATAATGAAATTTTGGTGAGACACCGGGTCAGAATTCACACATAACATACAGACACAAATCAAGACCCCTGGTTCTAATTTGATATATATGCAAATATTCATTGTTATACTACTCCATTAAGAAAAGCCATTTCAGACTCCCTTCATCTGACATTATGACTTGGTAAATCAAAGTTATGACTTTGGATCTCGGACATATAATCTTGAAAATGAAAATTATTTTAGACCTCATACTTATAACCTAGGTTGAAAATATGACAGCAAACCAAATGATAACTTTAAATTGCATTTATACTAATAATTATGATTTTAATACTTTATTAGCAGAAATGGCTTTGTATTAAAGATTTGAACTAGCAAATGGCAGTTTGTTTAATTTACTAGGATGCCCCTGAAGTTAGATCCCTTTACTCACCCAGTAGATAAAACTACGTGCAATATACTGATATTATATATATCAATGCATTTTACTACTGATTTTATGGTAACTTGAATTCATATTTAATTCAATTTTAAGTTTTAAAAACCAAACTGATTTCTTAATCAGTTGGGTTTTTAAAACATTTAATTTTATTATGTGGAAGAAAGGGGCTTCTGCATTTTGGTCAACATATTCAATTATTCAGAATTACACTTTTTTAGTCTTGTAAGTTGAACATTTTTAAACACCTTTTATGAAAATCCTCGACTTATTACGAAACATTTACCAGTTGGGTTTTGTCATCTGTATGTTTAAAAAAAAATCATGAAACACCTACATTTTTCTAGTTTGGTTCAATGATAAAGATCTAATTAAATAAAATTAATTTATTGTAATTTCAATGTAAACTAAACGGTATGTTTATGGGATGTATTACATACTGATAACTGAATATATAAAAACAAAGCAGTAGGTGGAGCACTAAAAAAAAAATGTATAATCTTAATAGCAGTTCCACTTTCAACAGCTTGATGAGACTTTTCCAGACTTCAACAGCAGGGCACACTGGAATTTTGCGCTAATGTTTTTGTCATGTTTGGTTTTAAGTCCTTTTGCACAATACGTCTTGCGTTTTAAAGGACTTTGTTTTTGTCCCGTACAAGTTTCACCAATGTGGGAGTAAAGGACCTAATTCAGTCAAACCATTACAGCCCAATGAGACAGCCCCGGCCACATTAACTTACCCCCTTGGTAATAGTGTTTAAAAGGGGAAATAAATAAATAAATGACTTAGTCTTTTATCGCAGTAGGACCATCAGACACTCCACAAATAAGAGAAATCCATTTACTTGTTTATATTTATTCAGTTGTGGAGAAAATCCCCACATTGATAATTGCAGGTGGGACAACGTCCACCTATGATTAAAGGGTTGCAGCACAAAGAAACAGCTCTTTAAACACTTTACTTTTAAAAATCTCTCTCTCTAATATATATATATATATATATATATATATATATATATATATATATATATATATATATATATATATATATATATATATATATATATATATATATATATATATATATATATATATATCATCTTTTTCAGGGTCACTTAACCCACATATTTTCTGTTTAAGACTAAAATCACCATGAAAGAATGTTGTCTAATGAATCATTTGTGCTACTTTAGCCATATTTGGATGCTTTTTGTGCTCAACAGCCAAATGATTACTGGTTTTCAACTCTGTCAAATGCAGCTTGATGTTTAGAAGAAATCTTTTTCAAAGCATTGTTTCCCCCCCCCCCCCCCCGAGTCCATGCCAGGCACCCTTGCTGGATTAATGGAGACGGAGACTTTGTGCAAAAATCAAACCCACAGCATAACAACTCCGTACGTAGCAATGGGCATGGTTATTTTCCACACATTCACACCACATCTAAGTAGTGGAGAAAAAAAAAAAAAAAACTATTTCACTCAAGTCTTAACCGACCAAAAGTAAATCCAAGTTAAAGTCCGACTCCCTTAGAATGTGTTTGTGATGGTAGGACAGAAAATAGCAACCAAATGTCAACCTCATAACATTTATTCCTGACTAAATCACAAATGTAAGCAAATTAAAAAGTTTTTTTTATATATATATATATATATATATATATATATATATATATATATAAATGAATTATGCTACTGCAATAAAAGCAGATTTTAAGCTCTTGGCACAGCCACAAGTATGTATTCCCGTTAAAATATGACTTTTTGCTGCATTAAAATAAATAACAGAGACAAATCAAATACTAGATTATTTTATTTACCTGAAACCACAACCTCAGTAATGTATGTACTGTACAATCATCAGCCTTCAGTAATGATTGACGTTTACATAATATGGTTAATATTGTTCTTCAACCGGGTGTCAGGAGGAGACCATACCGGATCCCTCACACTAAATCACAGTTTTACAGCAGTTGATAAAGATACATAATAATTATAGGAATGTCAAGGCAATAAGAAAAATCAAACAAGCTGTATTGCAGGTTCATTGGGAAATGAGCGACAGTCTGTTAACCTAAACGCTACTGGCTAATTCATGAAATTAACTGGCAGAGTGATAGATATTCTCACATTAAGTGATGGGATGAAAATAAGTAAAAAAAACAACAAAAAAAACAACCCAAAATACTATCAAAAAACAACAACAAAAAGCTAAAGTTAAGCACAGTCAAGTTTAGCATGAATCTTTTATCCATGTCCAACATTGTGCAAATGACCCAAGCCGTTACAATAGAAAGTGATTTTACAGCTTTTCTTGTTCAGCTTTCTTAAAACCCCTCTTTAAAAGTAATTAGAGTATTATACATTAGAATCTATAAATACAAATTTGTAAAGCCTACATACAGCTGAAACGCATGCATGAATGTATTTTTTTTTTTTTTTTTTGTACACTGATGTACAAAGCAAAGACCTTTCAACCCACATTTTCTTCTGCAAAATGATCTATGCGACTGACGAGCTACCGATGGAAGAAGTTCTTCATGCAAGGAGGGTTCAGGAGAGGATATTTCAGGACACCCCTGCACATAAAGCTGGATTAATGTCCTAATTTAGCGTTAGCACGCAGAGGCATGTGTGGCTCACTGCGGGAATGTGATTGTTTTGTGTCATGAGGTGAAGCAGGGGGGGAAGGGACAACTAGCAGGATAATTTTACACACTCTGAAAACATGATTTTTTTTTTTCCTTTTTCTTTTTTTTTTTAATTTTACCCACGTGTGCGTGTGTGCTTCTGGTCGTCACGCTGTCTGCAGTGAGTGATATCATGCGTGAGCTCACACACACACTTGGTGGTAAGATGATTCCCAACTACTGGTTCTGCTCTGATTGCCAAAAGCTTTCATGAAAACCAACCTAGAAAAGAAAACAAAGAAGAGAAACACGGTTAGAGAGTGAAGCCCAACAACACAGATGCATATTTAACTTTCCCTTGTAGGCACACTGTGGTACATAAGCCGGTGTCAGAGGTGGAAAAGTTACAGCACACGGTGACGTTCTCAAAAAGTGAAATGTGGTGGAATGACATGATCACTTCCTTGCATATGCACGCTTACATATGAAGATATGTCTGCCTAATTAATTATTACAGCTAAATGAGAGAAAATCATCAAGTAGAGCAATGTCTCTGTAATGATGTACAGGGCCTTGGAAGTTCATACACAGCTTTAACTCTTCACACGTTTTATCACGTTCCAATCAAACTACAATGTACTTTTATTGGGATTTTATGTGATACAACTACAAAAAGTGGAAGGGAACCCAGCGCTCCTTATTCTGATGCTTCTAATTATCATCCAGTGCAACTGATACCCTTCAAATATCAAATAAACTCCAACTCCCAGCGATTCAAGCTAAGAAATAGTCGTTCTGTGTAGGCCACAGATCTTGCGCAACATGTGTCCGACCAGACAAGACCAAATAAAAAAAAAAAAAAAAAAAAAAAAAAAAAAAAAGGAACTTCAGGGGGTCTGATCCCTCATGTTATCTGACAGTATCCTAAAGACCAAGGCGATCCCCTGACCGGTGAGGGATGCCATCGTGGAGGGTTGGATATCTCAAGGAAGACCATCATCTACAAGTGAAAAATACTTGTATTTGGTACAAATGCAACCAAAGGCATCCAATAGGCCCAGGGCTGCTTTAGATGGAAAGCAGGGATCCACAGCTCACTCAGGTGGGAGAATCTGTTGACTAAACAAGTTTTAGCAATGCACTCCACAAATCCAGCTTTTATGTCAAAAAGAGGGAAGCTCAATTGAAAAGCTCCATTTAGGGCTCTGCTACAATGTACGGCACCACAGCGAACACGAGAAGGTGATCTGGTCAGACGAGACCAAAAACGAATGTTTTTAGTCAAGCATTTTGCCATTTGTGGCTGAAAACAAACTTTAAATCAGGGTTGATAGATTATCCTCTATGCAGGACAACAACCGTCTACATAAAAGCTACAAGAGAACCATTTAAGAGTGGAAAACTGATATTTAGCAACACAGTCTATGGAAACTGCTTTTAAACTGTTTTTCAAAGAGGAACTTTGCAGAAGATTTACTCAAATTATAACAAAAGATGGTTGTATAAGATATTGAATCAATGTCCCTGAACTCAAGAGTTTCTTCAACCCGACATTTATGCACCTTGTGTTGCTGTTTCACATAAAATCCTAATAAGCTACGGTGAAGTTTGTAGTCCTAACAGGCCAAACGTGGAAGAGGTCAAATGGTGTGAGTACTTTTCCAAGGCTGGATGTGTAGTCGATGTAAGAAATGGATACTCACTCTAATGATAGGGGAGCCAATGGAAGGCATTTTAGGAGAAAAAGCACACGTTTGTTAAGACAAACACAGGCAGTGAGAACAACCAGGTTTCTACCTAAAAGCATGCTTTAGTTGGGTTTTTTCACACATGGAAGATAGCCACAAATCCAGATTATTTAAAGGATCCGATCCAAACATCTGCACTCTTGAGTCACGAAAGCTAAAGCATTCATGTCGCTTAAATTATTATAGTAATAAGCAAATACAAAAACACCGATTAGGAATTGTAATGAAAACCAAACATAAATAAAGACAAAAAACACTTGATTCAAAGGGTTCATTACGAGTGTATTTTTTTGTAAAAAGAAAAAAAACATGGTTTTAATCTGCAATTAATGTTCATTTGGAGCACTTATATTAGTATTTGAGGATTTTTTTTTTTTACTGTCCTTTGAATCAAAGGCTATGGAGATGGTCACAACAAACAGCATCCCCAGCCAGCTCCGTCTCCACAGCAAATTAAGTTAAAGAATGTCACAATCAATACAAACAAGACAAATCCTTAAAAAAAAAATGTTAAAGGGGAAGAAAGATGTTCTTCATTTTCTGCACAAGCAAAAAGGGGGGGCACACCTCAGATGTTATCTTTTTAGCAAGACGTGTTGAGGGAAAGCATCTCGAGATGAGCAAAACAATTAAAAAAAAAAAAAAAGAGCATTTTTCATCATATTGAGGTAGCTGTGCTCTGCCCAGTGCAGAAAAAAAAAATTTTTTTTTTAATCAATATCATAAAAAAAAAAATCCACAAAGCTCTTTACGCTTTAACGAGGGGGCGTACACATTTAAATTAGACATGAGAAACCACATACAGTTCATGCTTGGTCACAGGACATGCAGCTTTTTTTATGTTTGTTTGTTTCTCTGGATTCTTTTCTTTTTTCGCCTTTTTGTTTAAGCCGAGCATCCCAAACCTTTCCCCCGTTTCTCGTCTGCCAAATGGAGCTTGTCCTCTCAGAGAGTTTTGAATTTATACTGAAGACACAATGGTAAACAGAAAATAAATCAAGGCGGGTACCTTCTAAGCCACACTGGTTAAACAATTTACAAAGCCATTAAAAAAAAAAAAGTTGTGTTTTTTTTTTTGCATAAAATAGTGTTCAATCTCTGTACAGATCAAATAATTTGATATCTTCAAATTTTGTGTTCAGGAGAACGGGAACCTAAACAAAATTCTCTATAACAGTAGTGACGTAGGACAGAATGCAGATAATCCTAACATTTAAAAACATACCTTAAAGGCAATATTGACAATAACCAAAATAATATTAATAATAAAAAAAAAAAACTGGCAACACTACTTGCTTTTTAAACCAGCAACAAAGTCCAAAGCTGCAGGAGTCACTTCAAAGCCTCAGCCGTTCACAAGTACTGACCCAACTCAAACAGGCGACTTAAATGTTAACTAGTTATATTATTTGTTGCGTTTCATGGGTTACAGTCGGTCCTCCTCGTGCACACAGCTTCACGCACGCACACGCTCTCATACACAACCCTAACTCTACAAACGTACACACACACCGGCGCGCGCACGCTAGTTATGAACAATTAGGAAGGCAAAGAGAGAAGGAGAGGAGGTGGTGATGGCAGTGGGTGAGGGGTGGGGGGAGGGGAGAGGAGAGAGGGATGGAAACTGTTGAGGTTGTGCTAAGTCAGTCAAGACATGAACATGTCAGCCAGGTTAGTGTCAGAGCTGTAGATCCAGAGGACCAGAGGGAGGGAAATGGCCACGAAGGGCCAGGAGATGCCCTCCATACATGCAAACAGGGAGCAGCCTTTGGAGCTGGCGGGCTTCTCCAGCTCTCTGGTCCGCTCCAGGTAGTTCCTGGAAGCGAACTTGAGCAGCTCGTCGAGCAGGATGACGGGCAGGGAGATCTTCAGCACCATGAGCCACTGGGTCAAGTTGAGCGGGGTGATCTGGAAGATGATCTGCGATGCGGGAAAGAAGAATTTCAGGTCTTATTGCCAGGGTTTAAAAAAAAACAGCAACGCTACCAACTGAGTAATAAACCATGTCCTACTGGAAGCGGCTCCACATAAAGGATGAGGAAGTGAAGGGACATGGAGAGGCAGATGGCCCCCAGCAGCCACACGTTCTCCCAGGGAGGCATCCGGAGCAGCGACTGGTTCTCTGACACACTGGGAGAGAACAACAAAAAGGAGGTCTTCATGCAACGGTCACTTTAATGTGCTGAACAGGCCTGCGGGTAATAAAGGCTTCATTCGCCTTAGAAGATGTTCTGCTCTTGTGCAGCAAAACCTTGGCTTGCTAAAGCATTTATTCCCTTTAGCTTTTCTACATTTTACCACCTCACAACAGCAAACATCAACGTACCTATTAAGATGATATACGGTGAACACAAAGTAGTGCATAATAGTAAACTGGAAGGAAGATAGTTAAAGGTTTACAAAAAATAACCTATTACAAATAAACATCTAAATGTGAGGTGCACAGTTTTCTCCCACTTTACTTTGATACACCTAAATAAAATCTAGTGCAAGAAATCAATGCATCTAGATAACACAGAGTTTGTAAATAGTGTCCACCTGCATTTAATCTATTCTAACTTGTTAGAGAACATTTACTCGTCAGATGAGACCAAAATGTAACTTTTTGACCAAAATCCAAAGCAGCGTGTGGCTGAAAACTCTCCTTTACGTCACAATGGGCAAACCATCCCATGCTCAGACATGGTGGTGGCAGCATCATGCTGTGGGGATGCTTATCTTTAACTGATAAGAGAAGGTGATCAGAGTTCATGTGAAGATGTAAGCTTCAAAAAAGGCAATCCTTAAAAGAAAACCTGCTCCACCCTCGGTACTGGGGGGCTGGAGCTCAGGGCATTTTTCTGCATTTGTGCTCAAAATAACACAAATTTACGTTTTACGTTTAATTCGGAAACTACAAGCTCCATCCAAACACTTAAATGTATGGAATCCACAGAAATGTCAAGCTGTTTGAAAAATATTACTAATATAATGATGAATCAAATTTGCATTTGAAATTGCTGAGAAGTTACTATCTGGGGACCCAAGAGGTTTTAAAAGCCGCAAAGAAATTGAAAAAAAAATAAAGCCGGAGACTAGCTACAACGGACCAAGCCTTATTATAAGACTTGGAAATTGATGTCCAGAAATTTTCGATCCAACTAGAGTTTGAGCCTGGATGCAAAGCATTGGCAAAGATTCTCTGGATATCAAAAGCTGGTTGAGACGCATCCCAGGAGACCATCAGCTGTAACTGCATGGAAATGTGCTTCTACTAGCAAACAAATGGAAATGCTACATTTCAGATCACAATTTTGTAAAGAGAGCCGAAAATCTTTAGCCCTTGTACTTCCACTTCACAATTATGTGCGGCTTTGTTTTGGTTACCCACATAACGACGCGCTAATGTCAGTCGTTTTAAAGCAACAATTAGGAAAGGTTTAAGGAAGTGAATACTTCTTGAGGACACTTTGATTTCGGAATTTGACTCATCTACGCTAAACAAGACAAAAATGTTCAGAAAGCTTCAAACAATACAATCACGTCACGATGAAATCCTCAAACCCACCTGTTGAGGGCATTGCACATCTCAATGGTGACCAGCACTGACAGGGCCATAGTCATGGGGTAAGGGGACTCAAACACCTTGCAGTCCAGACCCTGGTAGTCTGGGTTTTCTGGGCCACATTGCAGGAAATGGCTCTGGAAGAGGCGACAGATGACAAATTGATCAGAGTTTAGCGCTCGCAGCTAAATGTGAGACGAACAGGAATGCTGGTGGTCAACACCGACCAGCTGGTAAAAGGTGATCCTCGGTCCGTCCTCAGCAGCAACGAACCACCACGCAGCGGCACCGACGGTACCAGCTCCAACGTAACCTGTTCACAGGACACAAAAAGAGCTCTTAAAACAAACTGAAACGCAAACCGCAAAAACATCCAGGAGTTTTAATAAAACACAGAGCAGGAAGTGGATCACAAGGCACGACTTTCCACACGGCTCCAGTTTACAGCTAGGACTGGGCAATATATGGAGATTTTAAAATTAGTTTTTTTTTTTTTTTTTTTTTTTTTTTAAATACACTATCGTTTATATCCAGATGGTCTATGTTGCCTTATATTTTCTACTTTTAGGTATTCCAGTAGGTCATTTATCCTGTAAAGTTACTTCATTATCCTGCAAAGTTACTTCATTACCCTGCAAAGTTACTTCATTACCCTGCAAAGTTTCTTCATTACCCTGCAAAGGTACTTCATTATACTGCAAAGGTACTTCATTATACTGCAAAGTTACTTCATTGTCCAGCAAAGTTACTTTATTGTCCAGCAAAGTTACTTTATTGTCCAGCAAAGTTACTTTATTGTCCAGCAAAGTTACTTTATTCTGAATTCCACTGCAATTCACTGAAATTCTCAAGCTGTATGCAAATGAAATTTTGTTCTGTACGCACTCTGTGCATACAAAATGACAATAAGGTTTGTCTAAGTCTAAGGTTATTTTTTCAGCCGTTTCTCACATTTACCTACCAATGTGCCTGTGAGACATTTGGGATAAAGCTTATCCGTTTTAGAATTACTTTATGAAAAGAAAAACAGATCAGGAGAAACATCGAGCATCGGCCTGTTAACATCGAGCATCATTGTTTCCGGTCCGTATCGCCCGGTCCCACTTACAGCCGATTGCGAGGTATCTGAAGAACAGCCATCCTGAGATGAGGGGCTCCCGAGCATTTCGTGGAGGTTTGGTCATGATGTCCAAGTCGGGCGGGTTGAACCCTAAAGCGGTGGCAGGCAACCCGTCAGTAACCAGGTTGACCCAGAGCAGCTGAACGGGGATGAGAGCCTCGGGGAAACCCAGAGCTGCGGTCAGGAAGATACTGCAACCACACGGAGAAGAACAGATGAGTTTCTCATGAGGAGAACTGGGAATGTTTGGTGGAGAGCATTAAGCGGTCCTCTTACCAGACGACCTCGCCAACATTTGAGGAGATGAGGTATCTGATGAACTGCTTCATGTTGTTGTAAATGGCTCGGCCTTCCTCCACCGCAGCTACGATGGTGGAAAAGTTGTCGTCGGCCAGCACCATCTCGGAGGCAGTTTTGGCCACGGCTGTCCCTGAGCCCATGGCGATGCCGATCTCGGCCTTCTTCAGAGCGGGAGCGTCGTTTACGCCGTCGCCGGTCTGAGCCCAGGAGAAAACCAGTCACGCCGATAATAAAATAATTCTTTATCTCTACTGCGGTGACTATGGGGAGCAGCCCCTTTTCTTACCATAGCTGTAATCTCATCGTAGGACTGCAGATACTCAACAATCTTAGACTTGTGAGCCGGCTCCACGCGAGCAAAGCAGCGCGCCTTGATCACGGCTTCTCTTTGAGCAACGGGCGAGAGGTCGTCGAACTCTCTGCCGGTGAACGCCATGCTGGAGACGTCGTCGTCTTCTCCAAAGATACCGATGCGTCTGCAGATGGCCACTGCCGTACCTGAAACATTCACGGGCACAACGTTACTCCCCCAGACCTACCAAAATTCTAACATTTTAGTACTTTTTTTTTTTTTTTTTTTTTTTTGCGATTCGAGGAACGCACCCTTGTTGTCTCCAGTGATCATAATTACTCTGATGCCTGCGAGGCGACAAAGCCTAATGGAAGCCGCCACCTCCGCCCTGGGAGGATCCAGCATGCCAACACAGCCAACAAACGTCAGGTCAGTCTGAGGACAAAGAGGAACGAAAAATACGGATTATTTACCAAAAAAAAAACAAAAAAAAACTAATTGAGCAACAACAAAACCCCACAGTCAAACCTCTCCAGCGGGCTCTCACCTCATACTCCACAAAGCGAGCGGAGTCCTGCAGCACAAGGCTGTCTTTGCTTCCAGGGTTATCTCGCGTTGCCAGAGCCAGACAGCGCAGCGTGTCTCTGCCGGTCCCGTACTCCCGGATCACAGACATGATCTTCTCCTTTATACCAGGAGTCATGGGCACCTTGTTGCTGCCAACACGGATGTGTGTGCACCTGTCAATGACTCCCTCTGGGGCACCCTATGAGCAAAGATGGGGGGGAAAAACATAATGAAATTAACAGGAGATACCAATACGGTAAAAAATGACTGCATCCATGTTTCTGCGCCTGTTCTAATTATTCTGTACATTTCAGGACTCATATTTCCAGGAATGAGCCCCGTTTAAAAAGCTTCGAGTATAAATAAAAAAAAAAAGAAGTTTATTCAGTTTAAAGGGAACATATCATGCTTTTTAATACTTCTCACATTTAAATGGGTGTGTGGAAAACTGAAGGACAGATTGAAGGATGGATTTTGGACGCCTGGTGGATGGATGCTCAGATGGACATAACAGAAATGCATGGATGAAAGATCATGAGAAAGCATATAGATGGACGGATGGACAGAGGGAGAGACAAATCAATGGATGCGTTGATGCATCTTTTATGCCAGGGGAATTCATTTTGAATAGAAAACTCTTTTACACAGCGTTTTATTTTCTCATACAAATCCAGCCTTGGAAAATACTTTAAACTCCAACTATTTCCAGAATAAAAAAAAAAAAAAACATATGAAGTCTACAGCCTTTCAAGGCGTTTTTACCTTTACAAACATCTTGCCAACGGAGGAGCGTGCTTTATTTGGAGTGCAGTACACAGACATAGATTTCCTGTCTCTGGAGAACTCCAGCGTAAACTCTTTCTTCATGAGCTGCTTGATCACCTGAAATGAAAACAACAGAAACATGAGAAGTTCTGCCGGTAATTTGAAACCATAACAGAAAAAAAAAAAAAAAAAAAGATGCAGGCTTCATTTTACAAACTGTTCGCCTTAAAGGGTTAAAAATGTTACATACGGAGTTGCAGGCATTCGCTCGCTCAACCTTGGACAAGCTTTTAATGTCTGTATCAAACACGTTCATCTTCTCCACCAGGCATGTCAGAGCCGTCTCTGTGGCCTCTCCCACCTTCTCATAGACACCTTTTGACTAAACAGACGAAAACAAAACGGATGAGTTGGACAGAAAATGAGCAGAAAAACCTCCAAGGGGATCACTTAACGCTACAAACCTCATTATAGTCCAGAGACGAGTCATTACAGAGAGCACAGATGGAGGCCAGCTCAACCAAGCCATCGTACTGGGAGCATCTGACCGGCTTGCCATTATGAAAGCTAAAATAAAAGTGGCAAGAATAAGCAAAAATTCTCCCTATGGTGCTATAAACATAAAAAAGTCAGCATTTATCCACTTAATACATTATCTGGAGACGTTTAAAAGCACTGATACTCACACGTCTCCATCTGGGGCGTATGTGGAGCCGGTAACGGTGAACTCCTTCAATGAGCAGTGATCCCGCTCCGCTTTATCGATAATAAACATCTGGAAACAAGAAAGAAACCCTTTAAAAACCGCTTTGGTTTAAAAAATAAAATAAAAAATATTCTAAGCTTAGTCCAGCAGGTGGCAGCCTGTTCCAACACTGAACGGTGTGCGACAGTAAAATCCTGATCCAAAGCATACCCAGAACCCAGTGGTGGGTCAGGCCTATAAATGTCATCCTAAAGCAACATAGGCACAATCTTCTCTAGTGAGTTTAACCACAGGAACAGAGTATAATCCCCTAGTAGGAAACAATTCAATTCGGTCCTTACGGAGGTCATGTTCGGATCCAGACAAACTACAGCTGAGTGTAGAGAGCCTTTTTACAGAACCCTTACATTACTGATCATCGTTTTTCACCAGTTTTATCACCTTAGCAGCTTCCGCAGCCATTTGTGTGTGCTGCCTTCCAGCTGCAGCATCTTAATTAATGATTTTTAATAACTTTAGTGAAAATGATGGTAGGTCAGAGTCCACGTTCCTACAGCCAAGGCAACACACCGTGATTTCCCTACTCGCAAAAAAAATGGAAAAAAAGACGAAAACCAAAATGTTGATTTAAAAGGACGAGCACTCAGAGTTGAAAAAGATGTAGATATGGAAGCAAAGCAAAAAGAGACACAAGGTCAGTTATGCAACTCCACTGGTTTTTGCTGCTGACTAACTACTGCATACTGATCAGGATTCAGCTTGAGTGGAGGGGTGGCGGCAGAAAATACGCATCCAGAAACACGGAGGGATGGAAGAGGAGAGCAGTACACTGCCGACGAGATAAAACAAAAACATGATATTTATGCTGATACCACAGGACGGCGGCAACATTTCCTACACGGTTCCACTCAAACCCTTTAATGCGTGAACCATCCACCCTGAGCAACGCGCCCTTCCTGCTGTGCTGCTGATCCCAGGAGGATGCTTACAGGCGTAAAGACCTCCTGCAACACGTCGCTGCAGCGCACAAGTGTCTCCGTGAGCCGCCTGACGTTCAAGGACTTTGCAACGTTATTCTTTCACGGGACGAACTTCAGCTGAGTGCAGCTAATCAAACAAAAGCTGTAAACTGATTATTTTTACGACAAAATGTAGTTACTTGGTGCAGAAAACAGCTGCAGCGTTTCTTCACACAGGTAAGAAGTTTGTCACTTTTTACAAACGGTTCAGGTTTGTACGCACACCTGTCTCTGTGGAGACACGTTAACAATAAATCCCGCTCCTCTTTAAGCTATAACACCTCCCCTTTCACCTTAAACGTTTTCAACTAAACGCTCACATTTCGTTTATCAAACCTAAATCTTTTGCGGCCCGGTTTTGTCGTTCTTGCTCAAGGGCTGGGGGCAGATGAGATTTCAACTCCAGCTTTAACGAGCAGAGAAATGAACCCACTTTTCTCTCTAAACATTGTACAGGTAAGTAGGGCTGTACGATTTTGCCAAAAATCAAAATTGCGATAAATTTCAAACATGACTATGATTGCAAATTAACTTTGGCTTTTCTCTGCATTAACCACAAGCAGCAAAATGTCCCGTAGATAAAGATGTTTGTAGATGAGAATAATTTAATAACAAGAAAGGTAACGGTTTTTATTAGTCAGAATATTATTCAAGAGAATAGCTTGAATAATCACCAACAAACAAGTCTATATTAAACAATTTGACCGATACTTAATGCTATGGTGAGATTCCTGAAAGTTTCTGGTAAAAACAGTCTGATTATATAAACTTCAAAACAATTAAAATTTGATTATCTCACTGCTGCAAATCTCTTTTGAGGCAAACCCACTTTAAACACGTTACAGACACCTAAATGGCTTGTCTTATCCATTAATTGTTACATAGCTAAAAATTATGACCTCTGCCAGCTGGAAATTGCGTTTTTTTTTTTTAAATTAGGATTATATTGCAAATGCAATTAATCGTCAAGCCCTGCAGGCATGAACTGTTACAAATAACAGGTGAAATTTTTGTGTGTTGATGTTCTGAAACGGGGTAAATATTTCATAGGTGAGGAACATTAACTTCACAGCGCTTCCAAATTGGCTTAAGGTCAATAATTACTACGGTGTTATTGGCTTCTGCATCATCGTGGAATCAGGAACTGACTAAAAATTCCCACCCATAACGGGAACCCGTTTTAACGACCGGACCCACTGACACGGTCCAGTATCTGTCCAAGTTTTGTGTCACCTTCCCTCTGGCTCTCTTACCCGGCAGACAGACATCTGATTGGTGGTCAGCGTGCCGGTTTTGTCAGAGCAGATGACAGAAGTACAGCCGAGGGTCTCCACTGAGGGCAAACTGCGGACAATGGCATTCTTCTTGGCCATGCGGCGTGTCCCCAAAGCCAGGCAGGTGGTAATGACAGCAGGCAGACCTAGAGAGGTTACATCACATCCACAGAAGGAAAGCGCCAGCTTTAGCTTAAAGTGATAAAACCTCTCCCTCTAGTCATGAAAAGATAGTGTCCCTTTATTTTCCAATATCCTAACATGCAATAAACAACAACATTCCGGTTTAATACCTAAAGAACAAAAAGAATTACAGGCATATTCAATCGTACCCTCAGGAATCGCAGCGACTGCCAGAGCCACAGCGATCTTGAAGTAATAGACCGCGCCTCGGATCCAGGACCCTCCGTGGACGGGGTCGTTAAAATGTCCAATATTGATGAGCCAAACGGCGATGCAGATCAGTGTGATGACCTGTGATGACACAGCAGTTCACGTTTAAAGACAGGTTTCTGCTGGAAGTGGATTTAAAGTAGAATTCCTGACAGAAAACAGACGCCTGTTAACCTTGGACAGCTGCTGGCCGAACTCGTCCAGCTTCTGCTGTAAGGGCGTGCGCTCCTGCTCCGTGGACGCCATCTCGTCGCGGATTTTGCCGATCTCCGTGTTGACGCCTGTGGCCACCACCACGCCTACGGCTTTGCCGGCTGCGATGTTTGTACCCTGTTGGGGTTGAGCAGGGAACACATGGCTTAGCAGACCGAAACGTTTCATTAACTCAACTACTAAGGAAACAACTTCTAGAAATAGTTAAAAACATGTCACACGACTAAAACTTGAGCTTAAAAAAAAAAATATAAAGTATTTACATACAATGCCTTGCAAATATTCTCACCTTTTATCACATTAAAGCCACCAACTTCAAGGTATTCATTCTATTGGGACTTTTTGACATTTGCATAGTTGTTTAGTGGAAAGATCAGGGCTGGACAATAATTCAATAATATATATCGATTGATAGACATATCGACAATAGGAAAAAAGAAAAAAAAAAGGTAAATAAAAACTTCAATGGAATAACAGTTTTCATTCCTTTTGCATTCTAGCCTTGTAGATTAATATTACAGTTATTACATCCAACTAATCACAAACGCAGACCCATGAACCAAGCTCCGCCCACTTCAAAGAGTTCAGAGAGCACGCTTTCTTTTTACTTTTTTAAAAACTTGCAGTTTTGGTAAAAAGTTGGTTGAATAAAGGATTTGAGTTTGAATTCAGTGTTTGTGAGTTCTGAATATAAAAACAGGTTGCTAAGCAACAGCATAAAATGGCCAGGGCTGCACTTAAAATATATGTTTTGGATTTGTTGATAATTATCGATATTGATCATTGTTATTTCTATTTTATCGATATGCTTTTTTTCCCTATATCATCCAGCCGTAGAAAAGATGAGGTTTTCAAGACTGTCTGAAAAATTTTGTAGAACACCAACACTGCAAATCACCCTGAACAGACCATCCTCAGTGAGAAACACGATGGTGGCAGCATCACACTGTGGGCTGGTTTTTGGTCACGGGGGTACAGGGAAAATGGGCTAATCCTGGTGTTAGGTGTGGTAGTGTGCAGCGGTACAGCGGTATGAGGGTGGAGGGGGCGTTGCGCCATGTGGACAATTTCCCTCTGGGATTATTAAAGTATGTCTGATTCTGATTCATACAATGCGTCAAGCTAATAACAGCTAGCGTGTTAGCTCCAACATGGATCTGTAGTGAAACAGGATTCACTGAACCATTCTGAAGTTTTCAACTATTTTATTTGTGCTTTTGTTTGTACATAGTTCTTTTTAGGATTCTTTACTTTTTTGCTTAGTAATTTAGTTAAGTTTCACTAGCCTAGTAGAGGTTTTGGAGGATTTGGATTGAAATATAGTGTTAATTCAGATAAACAGCATTCTATAATATGCTCTCTGGATGTTAATTTGTTTCTGATAATAAATTCTTGAACTTGAAGAGAAGTTATCACTCATTTATTCCATATGTGTGCAGAGATTGAGCCAGTGCTCGAATCATCCCTTTCAACTATTGTCCTGATATCAGCTGATTGTCTGTTAGGTGTTGTCCGGTGAATATCAGCCCAGAGTTATATTTTAAACATTAAACAACTTAAAAACATGCGAAATGGCACAACAAAGCCTCGAGGCAGATAATTTGCTTTGAGGAATTGTATGAATCCAGGTCCTCCAATCATTTGAGGTATAGTTTTAGCCCACATGCAACTTTTATGCCACAATTTACATAAAACCTCAATAAAACATGCAGTTAGGTGTGACAACATCTGGAAGAGCTCAATCATTGGGAATCCTGTCTCACTTCCCTGTTTGTCTCTTCAGGATCACAGAACAGGAAAACAACGTAAAATAAAAACTGATGGGAATAAGGCTCAACAGAACCAAAAGAAAACTGATTTAAAGCCATAGAAGAACTAAATATAGAAATATATTAAAAAAAAAAAAAAAAAAAACAAGGCAATTTTGTGAGTGACTCACAGAAAAGAGCATGTTCTTTTTGTCCTGGTTGACGGCTCGTGGGTCTGGCACCGGATCTGTGTGCTTGATCACAGACACAGACTCTCCTGCGCGAGGGCGAAACAGGAGACATGAGAAGAGGAAACGGTGAGTTTCTACGCGGCAGAGCATGAAGAGGTAAAATAGTGGCGGCTGGCTGACATTTTAGGCAGATGTGTGGAAAAAGACTTAGCAGCTGACTGAGTGAACCTGACAAGTATCAGATACTGCCCCGGTGCTGCTTTTCAAAGGCCTTATCTGCTTACACACTGCCTGTGTGTGCGCGCGTTTGGACATAATCAACTGTGCGTGAATTGTAAAGCTCCAAAAGAACAAGACGGGGAGCGTTTGAAAGGCGGCATGGCCATGAATGGGGAAGGATAGAGAGGCGAAAAATAGCTCAAACACTAAAATATCCCTTGGAATTTGCTACCAATTAAGGCAGCAGAGCAAGACGAGAGATTTAAGGAGTTGATTCCCTTCTTCTCTCGAACATCAGCCGTCCTTCACTATTAGCCTCCCAATCCTCTTCATTTGGCTAATTACGCTCTCACAGATTCAGTACTTCATTTGTTTAAAGTACAATCTTTCTACTTTTCTTTACATAGACTCAGAAGAATTGACTACCGTGGGCAAGGACAATCACATTTATTGGTTCACCTACATGCTCACACTAGACAAAGACATTTTATTAATGACATCAGCAACTTTACCTGTAAGAATTGACTGGTCTACCCTCAGTGTGGTGGATTTTATAGAAGTCAGCCTGATGTCTGCAGGCACTTTGTCACCAACTGCGGACAGAAAAGGCACGTCAGGTTTCATTAACTTTTGTTATCTATATGCATAAGTAAAAAAAAGCAAAGAAATATACAATGTAAAACAGAGTTCCTACACACTTTAGTGACACAATTGCATATTTTTTTTCCTGGCTTTATGTCCCAGAGTTCTCTGATCATTATGCTTGGGCTAAATGGGCTTAAAAGACAAAAAGTTCACCGTGGCTTTCACTGCGATCACACTAAGCGTAAATCCTGCCAAGTCCAGAGATAGTAAGAATGGAAGGAGGGAAGAAATGTGAAGATGGAAGGATGGACAGATAGGTAATGGGAAAACAGATTTATAGATGTGCCGACTGGTGGATGGATGGAATATGAATAATTACTTTTTTTCCTGTGAGCGTGCAATATTTTAATTTAATAATTTAGTCAGAGTTTCTGTGGGAACTGGATGTAAATCAGTGTAGATCCAAAACTTTCAGGGCTTCGTCCAATTTTGAACCTGTTGCCCAGCGGGTAAAGTGTTGGGTGAATGTGGTCCTGGAGCTTTAAAAGGTCAGCCTGGCTAGAAAAGTGCTATATAAACAGGATTTGGATCAGACTTTGAAAAGACTAACTGTATAGAAACAATTTACGTTAAATCAATGAATTAAAAGTAGATTTTAATTCACCAATGTCTGTAGCTGAATAAAGGTCAGAGGATAGAACAGATCCTACTTACTAAGAAATTGAGCAGAATGTAAAAAGTGTTGCAGAAAAGATTTTAATGTGTGCAATAATGTTGCCCTGATCAAAAATAAAAATAAATCTCCATCTGCATTAATCCAAACCAAATCCTTCTTGAACTGCAGTCGAAGGACACACTTTGGACAACCTTGTTTTAAATAAAATAGTCGACAGTTATTTGTTGGCGTGACCGGGGGAAAGTTACGCTTTCAGCATTAATAATGATCCACTAATCTCCCCCACAAGACACTAACAGACTTCAGGATGTTCTTTTTTTTTTTTTTGGTTTCCTGAACAAAAGGCTCCAGCGAGTCCCAATAAAACAAACGTGAAAGGTAAATAACATATTTCAAATGAGGCCTGTCTGTTTAAATCTAAAACAAATATCCAATAAAGCAGCAGACTTTTATCAGACCTATAAAGATTAAGCCGTTTTGCAACTTCACTTGCAGGTTAGTATAAACACAAACGCTGACAAGTGGAGTTCAAAATAAATCACACTAGTTATATATTAAAAAAAAAAAGTGTTTTCCCTTAAAAAAAAATTACAATGAATAAAGTTCAAGAAAAATATACAGCCAGAGGCCATCATTTGATCACTAATGGCTTATATTTTTAGCCAATTTCACAGGAAACCAGAACGGAAACCGTCTCTGTTTCACCAGAGATATTTTCCATTCAGTTAGACTTCACACGGCTTGAAAGGGTGAAGATAAAAGCGATGACTCAGAGGCTCTTTAGAGATCACTCGGCGGACAGTACAGATGACAGACATGTAAACCAAGCCGTAGGCCTCTGCTGTGCCCATCTGACAGGCGAGGAAGAGAGAACGGGCTGCAGGAGGGAAAAAGGGGTTTAGATGAGTCCCTCAAACTGGACGCCCAAAAATGGGAAAACTATTTTGATCATCTGAAGACATGCAGCTGGAATTAGGGGAGGAGGGGATGCTAGGAACATCTGTTTTAAGCAAGGATATCCCACTCCGTGTGATGAGCTGAAATAGAAACCGTGACGTGTGACCATGTTCAGTCAGTTCGTTAAAATCGCACCATCCTCAGAAGAGTTGGAGCCCATTTTCCCCACAAAGACACGGATCTAAGCAGGAAAAACGCTTGATAAGCAGCAAACTAAAGCGAACAAACTAATTTTTACCTGGCATTAGTGTAATATGTGTTGCCTCTGTAACAATTACCTTATTTGGCAACAGTGGTTTACTACGTACTGTCAAAACCTCTCCATCGTGGTTCCGTCCCACGACAAAGACTGGACGGCGAGGGGAGATGAAACGAAGGCACCGCGACGGCTGGAAAAATTAAACACTCAAAGCCCGTGGGAGGCTTCTCACAAAAAAGTCACTAATTAGAAATCCTCTCACCAGTAGAGAAATAAAGGACACCCTGCTAATTTTCCATGCACTGGGGTATACTGGGAATAGGGTCATAGTAAGTGGAGTAACCCACTTACACCGGCAATCAGGATGGTCCCGAAGCCAGACGTGATAGCAAAGGCAAAATAAACATCGCTCAAATAGATCACAGATTTAACTTTTCATGTAAAAATAAGCTAAAAGAGAAGAGAAAAATATGCTTCGCCTAGTAGGTTAATGTTAATGAAATCATTTTTGCAATCGTGCACAGAAATGTTCTGCAGTGACCTAATTTTCAACTCCACATGGGAGATGTTTTGCCCTTAGTCTTGAAGACGTGCTCTTTTTAGCTCTTGTTTTTTTTTATAGACGAGTGTGAATGACCTCTAGAGCACGGACCTTTCCTTCTCCCTGGTGAACAAAGGATTTTATCAGCGATATCTGCTCCCCTGAGTGAGGGATAAATGTCAGGCTACTTGCACTTAAAGAAAAAAAAAAAACCCTTTCACTGGCTTGTAAACACTGAAGCAGCCGTCATGTACCACTCAGGGTGGTCAAAGAAAAAGCAGATCACAAATGGCTGACGTGGCTTCCAGGCCTGATGCTCACAGCTCCTACGCATTTTTTTGGGGTCACAAAATAAATTATTTTCGCGACTCGTATTTGCCGAGTACTTATCCGCGCAGGACAGACGACAGGTCTGCCCAGACTTAAGCCATTGCTCTAGGCGTATGTTTTTAGCTTAAATCTATTTTTAGCTTAAGGTCAGTGAACCCACGCATGCACAGAGAGAACAAGCAAACTCCATAGAGAAAGACCCCAGGCCGGGTTTTGAACCCAGGACCTTTGTGCTACCAACTGGCCCACTGTTCAGCTCAGTAATCCGTCCTTTAATGCCAGCTTAAAAAAGAAAAATGTCAAAAGGGACAGACAGACAAAGGAAGCACAAAGGAGTGGATGGACACAGGATGGAAAGAAGCACAAAGGGTAACATGGATGCAGAAATTGGACAGAGAGATTGCTACATTTATGCAAAAAGAGATAAATGGAGGGATGATAGAAGGACGCACAGATGGAGAAATAGTGAACATATAGACGAACAAAAACAGAGTCACAGGATGCTGGTGAAGATTCTCAGTCATCCAGGTCATGGTCAATCAAAAAAAAAGTAAAAAATAAAGCAACTGGACTTGTTTTCCGTAGTTGAAATTCAACTGAATTCAACTATGGAAAACAAGTCCAGTTGCTTTGTTTTTTACTTTTTTTTTGGAAGAGTCACAGGAAAAGGTGGAGGAACAAATGGACACAACTTTTAGAAAACAGGAAAGCCTGAAAATACCATTATTTTACTAATTTCTTATATTACTTATCCACATCTGGAAAATCCTTAAATTCCCTCTTTATAAAAAGTGTACAAAGAAATGTGGTCATCACCTTAAAACTAGACGTTTTTTTCCTATTTCAGTTTAAATACAGTTCAGCTGTGAAAATTGCACCTTATATTTTCTAGACTACAAACCTACCATGCGCTACAGCAACAGCCCTTAATGATGTAATTCTCTGGACCATTCGCAAAAGCCAAGTAAAACTAAATTTTTATTAATTGTTAACCTTTTTTTATATAACAGATAACATGCAACAGCAAAACAGGCAGAGAAGAAACCTGGACTATATTTTCAAAATGAGGTGAAATCTGCCTTATGGAGCCCAATCTGTAAAAAAAACAAAACAAAAAAAAAAAAAACCTAAAAGAACACTCTGCCTGCGTCCGTCCTACACATTACATCCTGTCTTGTGCACAAAAGTGTGGTTAAGGCTATAAAAAGAAAGACCAGAGGCAATCAGTCCCATTTGTACGAGATTGAACGGGTTGCCGTTTGCGAAGTCTCTTAGTATTTCACTGTGGCAGAATTCAGTAAACCATAACGTTATCTCTGTCAAGGATTTACAATTATCTTAGGCAAATACATTTTAATGTATGAACAGAGGAATTAATTTACATTTCACCAGGTCCATTAGTCAAACTTGGCCATGCTTCACTTTTCACCATTAGAGGAGGTTAATTAGTGTAGGCCAGTAATCAGCATCATTACTACTGTTGACTTCATCTGTCTTCTTCTGCCATTTTTGTATTAGACCTTCTTGTTTAACACTCACATCATGGATGGATGTAAATAATAAAAACATGGCTTTCAGACAGTTTTCTTTACTCATCTACTCTTCAAAAAACAAAAAAAAACTAACATGCTAAAGTCCAGGTTGCTTAAAATACTCCACAATTAGAGCATTTCCCTCTCTTTAGTTATTGCTATATCCATTCAGAGACCTTATGGTTCTATTAATTTAAAAACCTTGCTTACAGACCATCTAGATTGCAAATTAAACGAAAGACATAGCTAACCCCTCAGACAAATTAAAAAGCTAAACAGGAAGCACCCCAGTAAGCAAAGCACAAGTTGAGTAGCTGCAGCAACAAAATTCGGGGCATGTATTGTGGATGATTGGTGCCGTCTACACAGTGGAACTGAAAGGTTCTGTGGACCGACTGATTCTTCCCCTAAATTGTGCAATTAAGTTTTTGACAGCTGGATAAATTTCATTTCATTTTATATTTCTGCTGCAATAAAATATTCGGCTGAGTGGAATAACAGTGATTCAACTTTGATCACAAAATGGGAAACCAAGTTTAAAGTGCCTCCGAGCATATTAAAGGCTGCAGATCATGTAGAGATATCGTGTCAGATAGACAGAGAAATGAGGAAATTGTTGCGATTGTGCAGATAAGAGCCGAGCCAGAAAAAGATGGGCGTCGGAGAAAAGGCTGGAAACTTGGGTGCTGATCTTGTTAATCCGGGAAATTCAGCTTTAATTCCAAGTTGTCCTCTCTCCCTTGTTTGGACTGTGACTGTGCAAACAACTATTTCCTCGAGGATACAAAGTAAACAACCGCTGGTGGGAAAGTAATAAGCTAGGAGGCATCTAGGGAGATGCTCTTCAGACAAAGTCTTTGGCTGTGACGCCTCACGTTTGGTGGCCTCGTTAATTTGTTACGCCGCCGATACATTTACACCTTGTGTACGCCAACTGCAAACTAGAAAATTACAATGTAACACGACTACAGCGTACATGATTATATCTAATAAATCTGCCGATAACCATGCCTTAAAGTCTGTCAATGTACAAAGTGATAGGCAATGTATATTTTCAAAGACAAATTACTGTTTGTCACCGGTTTGACCAATCTGTGTAATATGATTGATTTAACTTTGTAAAGTGCCTCGAGATGACATGTTTCATGAATTGGCGCTATATAAATAAAATTGAACTGTGACGTTACAGCGCAAACCGACTGTCAAACAGTCAGCAGTGCCTGTTTCAGTGCAAAGCATCCAGTAAGTCATTAAAATCTGTGTAAATTTTGTGTTTTTATTTTATTTTTTGTTGATTAGGCATTACCACATTTCAAATAATGGGAAATGCACCATTTTCAAACACCTTTCTAAACACCTGGAACATTTGTTTAAATCTTCTGGTTATGACCAGAACACTGGTGACCTTTGTCGCTACGAGCGCCACCAAACTAAGAAAAAAAAAACTGTTTTTGTCTTTAAACAGATCATATATATATAAAGGATGATATTTACTGAACTTGTTATAAAAAAATCCCGTAGAAAACCCTTCATTTTCTGCTACCTCTATTGAAAGGACAAGCAGCTTAGAGTTATTTAATGGCAACTATTTCAATCTTTAACTTAAACCCACATTTACACAAAGTAATCTCTGTGAACTTTAGGCCTTAGAGAAAAAAACAAACCAGAAATAAATAAATAAATCTATGAACAGGCATCACCCAGTAAAACACACCAGTTCCTCTCTGGTTCTCTTCCAAACAAGGCAATATTGAAGAACATTACAGCCTCTTTAAATGCTGCAGAAATCTAAAACTTTGTGCTAAATTTATGACCACACACCACACAGAGAGAGACTCACAAATGTCAACCACCATTTTGCAGTGGCGTTTCTAAACACAGCCGGAAAACATTCACTAAACATCCTCAAAAATCTACACACACCACCTCATAATGACAATTTAAAAACAATGCTCCTGCAAATGTATATACAAATAAAGAACTAACTCGTATATACTTATTCTCAGCCTTTCCTCCAAAGTTTAAATGGTGCATCCTGCTTCCACCATCGTCTTTGAAATGTTTTTAAGGTATTGTTAAGAGTTGATTGGACGAGGTGTGGAAAGGCGCGCTCGTCTCTATAAGGTTTACCGTGCACATCAGAGAACAAACGAAGGATGAGGTCAAAGGAATAGTCTTCAGACCCCTGAGACGAGATTGTCTCAAGTCACAAATCTGGGGAAGGGTCCTAGAAAATCATCTGTTGTTTAGACGGTCCTAACGAACGAGCCCAACCCGTTCAACGTCAGGTCAACAGCAAACATTTTTATAAGCAAAGCCAATTAAACTTTGCTTTCAAGTGAGGAAACATCTATTTTTAATGGAAAGAAAAACAATTAAGATAATTAAAAAAAATATACCAAAAAGGAGGATAAAAAGCTTCCTGGTAAAAGAAAACCTAAACAACAAGGAGAGAACCAGAGAAAACCGAAGCAGAGACGCAAAAGGCGTAAACATCAGTGACCCCCGTCCAAGCCGAGGTTAGCCAAGAAATGTTCAGGAACAGGCTGAGCTTTTTGCTCTTGTATTTCTTCAGCTCTTTACATGTACTGAACAATCATTATCTTAAAGGCATCAAGGGGATTGAGTAAGACGAGCCAACAGCTGTGTGTCTAAGCTAAAACGTTGGAGAGAACCGTGATGCAGTAAGACCACCGTCTGTATCAGTGTGCTGAATTACAGCCTCCATTGTTATTATGAGCCACAATGAGACTGTGATGGTACAGAACAGGCAGGCCAATGTAAGCCTTGGCTTCAGCCTATTCCTTATTTGGTAAATGATTGGTTTATTGAATCCGTTTCATCATGTTTCCTCTTTTTGGAAAGTTGTAAATTCTAAAAATGAAAACCAAATGAATGATGAGTACAACAAACACAGTTTTTATGTTAATTGTGATCCATAGACCTAAACATATAATAAAGACTTTTCACATAGAAATTATGCAGAAGATAATTTTTGCTCCTCAGCTGCTAACAAGTTTAACAATCTGACATTAATCACCGCAACTTCTGTACATTTGAATTAAATTTCTCCCCTACACTTAACCCATCCCTTTCAGGGAAGCGCACTCTGGTGCTAAGGGTGTTGCTCGGGATCCACAGGGGCAGTCTGTTGGGCACTCGCAGCCTTTCTAGGATGCAAGCACCCTGCTCTAACCACTAGGCCACTATCCATTAGTCGAGCTATCTGCTAAGACAACAAGCCTACAGTTGTGTACAAAGCAGATATGCCAACTGTGGTTAGCTAAGAGTGGTGGGAGGCACTTCTTTAGTTTCCACACTATGATTATTCATGACAGGACATATTTCCAAACAGCCAAATTTGTTTTTCTTTTAAGCCGGAGAACACCTTAGTACCCTTATTTCAGCCAGCTGACCAGCAGTGGAGAACGATAAGCGGGGGAGGGGCAACATTTTGTGACTTTATGCTTTATACAACGGCAACAAAAAAAAAAAAAAAAAAATCCAGTCACTGACATTTCTGAACTCTCGCTAAAAAACACTTAAAACCACATGAACAATGTGGTGAAAACTTGTAGGGGTTTTCAAACGGCTAAAGTTGCTTTACTAACTAATCTATGCTGTAGCTGACGTTTAAACCTTACCTGCCACTTCTACGATGTCACCGGGGACAATGTCCCTGGCTTTGATTCTCTGGACGGTTTTCCTGTCCTGCCGATACACCTTCCCCATCTCTGGCTCATATTCCTTCAGAGCTTCAATGGCATTTTCAGCATTTCGCTCCTAAAAAAAAAAAAAAAGGTAGAAAGACGTCACACAAGCCTGAACATTAGAGAGAAATGACATGCTAATGTAATTATTCAGCATGGCACTGTTCAAACATTCGCATCAGAAAAGCTGTAAACTAAGGTGGAACACAGACGATATGTTTTTATGGAACAATGTCAGGGGTTCAATGGTGACATTTTAAGGGCAGGCTATTATTGTTGTCATTATGGTTTATCACATAGCCGTATCAAAGTGCTACTTGTTTAACCTTTCTAGTATCAATGTCACTGGCTGCCAGCTTAAAGGCATATAGTTTCAGTGGCAGGTCTCAGGTTGCGTAACAGGGGGGCAGTTCAGTTAGGGGACGATACAAACCTGAGCATACGCAGTTTTAGATTGTTTTAATATAGGGCTGTTTACTTGTGAAGCTTATTTTTTAATGCGTTTTTATTTTTAGCTTAATTAAGTGCACAGGATTTTGGTCCTGGTCTGGTTGTTTAGGGCGCTTTGCAAATAATGTTGGATTAGAAAGTCTCAGGAAAACATTATTTTTTTTTTTTTTTTAAGGATTCACATCATGGTATTTTAAATAGGTAAATACAGCTTACTTCCTCTACATTAGTCACTGTAGGATTTTCATATACGCAAATACAAACTGCCACCTAACTGCTCTGCTAATGTTAATAAGAATTAACTTGACAAGACGATGCAGGAGATATCCACCGTTATGCCAAGCCTCTTTGATCCAGTTCATGGTTTTATCTGTGATCGTTTGGACTATTCTGCTCACTCTTTGATTTTTTTTTTTCCCTCATAGGGGTCTTTATTAAAGCAGCAGAGACACAAAGGCTGATCTTTAACTAGTTATCTTGTTAGCAAAAAATATGTATAGCATACGCTTAAAAGCGTGGGTTGTGTTATTATAAATATTTAATCTTTAGGTATTCATATAAATAACTGTTGTCTTAAACATTGTCTTATATTCCTATGTACTGTACTAGAAAATAACCATTGTCAGTATTTTATTTCTATCGCCGTCTTCTACTTTTTTGTTTCTTCTAATAAAACATTACTAAACGATATAAAATCTACAGCGATTATAAATGTTTGTCAATTTATGACAGGGATGCAGCCCATCCAGATCAAAGCTCACAACCGCTTTTCCAATGGTGACCACTTCAAAATGACTCATCCGTTTTGAAGCCAACCGTTTGACTATTCATAACCAAATGTAATAAATGCAAAAGGAAAATTACAGATCTGAGAGGGAGGATTAAAAACGCGACGCCTGTTTACCTGCCACACTCCTACGATGGCGTTTGCTATGAGAATAAGCAAGATGACAAAAGGCTCCACAAAGGCTGTGACGGTTTCTTCTCCCTCCTCAAACCAGGCCAGCACCTGCGTGGAAAACAGAAAGGATCGATCAAAAAAATGAAACGCACGGTTAAAACAGTGTTTAAACGCCAGAGGCCGGGGGCCCTGAAGACTGTGGCCTGAGACAAAATAAGTACAATTTGTACAATTACTCCAACAACAAAGACAAGCTGCACATTAAGATGTACCACTGAATAATAATGACCAAGGCTTCTAGAAATATGGCGTCGTTCACCATCTGACATCACTGAAGAATGTATAGACCTTGTCCAACACAGCAGTGTCATAATCCAGCAGAGATGGTCACTGGGTCAGCAGCTGGAAGTTTACCTTGTGGTGCGTTCAAGAGCTTTTTGTTTCCTACCCAAACTATTACTAATTGAAAACTTTGTGTAAGAACAAAACAAATTGCTTCGAACATAAATGAATGGTTACATTGTTGGAGAACAAACTATGGCTCCACGTTAAACATGAAACTAAATTTTGCTTTCGGCTAATTTAAAGACGGAAAAAAACAAAACAAAGAAAAACAAAAAAGAAAAAAAATTACAATAGTTACAAATCTGTTGTAATGTTTACGTTGTTTACATTTGTTTACATTTCAACTGCCTCCTGTTCACTGCTGCACTATATCCGGAAGTCAATTGAAACTTATCCTGTAACTGACTGCAATTTATTTCTGCATTTTTATCCTGTACTGTAATTCACTACAAGGTATCCTGTAGAGTTACTGCAATTTTTCTGAGCTGTATAGAAACGAAATTTTGTTCTGTATGCACTCTGTGCATACAAAATGACAATAAAGAAAGTCTAAGTCTAACTTTTTCAACTGAAAAACATACAAGTAGCAAGGAGGTACCACTCGGAACTAGAACCCCCCAAAATGTCTGCGTATGGCTGTCAGAAATTATCAAAAATATCAATCAGGTTTCTTTCACCGCTAATAAATGCATACATATTTTATTTGTCGGACCAGAACCCTACGCTGACAAAATGACACATCTCATTGACTCTAGATAATTTTTTATCAATAATGATAAGCATAATTTAGGGGAAAGTTGAGGCCAAATGTTAGAGGACCAGAAGCAGGGAGATTCAAGCCACTGCGTCCCCCCCCCCCCCCAGTGGAGCCTTTAGCGTGGACTTTGATCATCTCTCTCCGCAACACAAGCCGAACCTTGTCTTTCAACTTCCATTTTATATCTGCAAGATATTAGGGGAGAGGGACGTGTAAACGAAGATTGAGCTTCTTCTCTTGCCAATATTACAAACTGGGCCAAGTGAGTGAGAAAGGGAGCAGGAACCACTATCTCCTCTTTTAGAATCGGTGCCAGGAGCAGAATGTTTCAAATGAGACGCCAAGTTCCCGACTCTTTTCCTACTAAAAACCCAGTTAAGCATTCCTGATCAAAGACAGATTTCATTTTCTATTGTTTTATTCAATTTGTTTTGCCAGTTACTTGACTTGACATTTAAATTTTAAAAGTTTAAACATGTTTTCCTTGTAACTATTGTTACAAGCAGTCATGTTTAAATACCTTTCACTCTGCAGATGTGACGGCAGGGACAGCAATCACAATATAATACACTTCATCACTTAGAGGCTTTCAAATCAAAGCTTGTTCTACGCTTTAATGAGTGATGAGGTTTTGAGCCAACGGGCCAACAGCCAGTCGTAGAGTAGCGTAATGGCCAAAGGGAAATTAATCTACCACTTTGTTATACGTGCGACACACAGGGATCTGTAAGTTACGCAGACAAAAAAACAAAAAACAAACACTATCCATTGCATTTGTTAATGCTGTCGTGTTGTATTAAATTCAACTAACCCTGAAAACAGGCTTGGGCCGGGTACCAGTACTGAGGTATATCAAGGTTTGAAAAAAAATGTATTCACATTAAAAATATAATGGAGTTTTTGCCGATGCTTTATCACCGGTGGCCCCGAGGATTTCATTAATTCATTAAGCCTGTTGAAGATTCTGTTCAGGGTGGGGAGGAGGTAGCCTTGTGAGACCATCCTGATCTCGCGAGCTTTCAAGGTTTCACTCGCAGATCAGTCTGGCTACTCTCCGTTAAAGAAAATTTGGAGCCGTTCACCAAACGAACGTCCAATCAGCGTTGGCTTTGAGGCGGGTTGAGGTGCGACGCAACGAGAAGTGCGGCAGTTCAGTCTAAAGAACATGGCGGCTTCAGCCGATGAAACTAGCGTTAGCGTGGCTATCGAGCAAGTTTTATCAGAATTACAGAGTATTTCTCTGCTGAGCTAACGAGCCTTTACCTGCAGCAGCAAGAGTAGCTTGGCTTGTGGTTGTGTTTTCGTCGTCGCTCGTAACAGACACGACGAATCTGATTGGTTTATTTGGCCCGTCTATCACCAACATAGGCCAATCAGCTAACCAGTATTTTCGCCCCTTCCCAAAATTACTTCAACGGAAGGTTTCCAGATGGATATGCGGAGCAAATCTATCTGGCGGAGTCAGGTAAGGGAGGAGGGGCTCCTCACACAGGGCCCGGTCCTTCTGCTGTAAGCCTATCCTATAGTCCTGTGCAGCCTCCTCAGATGTGAAATAAAACAGTTTACCGTTGTATGTGCTAAATGTCTTGGTCTGCACCCTTGTCCCCACAAAAACCGTTCTGTCAGAGTTTTAGGAAGGATGACACTGCGCAACCGAAGCAGGCCTGTCAGATCTGCGTTGACTGCTCAGTCCACTTCCTAGCAGTCTGAACCACAGGCTAGTTTTTAATTTATGCCTATAGGTTGGAATCAGATGAAGCAGAAAGTGATTGAAAACTCCCAAAGCACCCCTGATGGGACACTCAATATGCGGTCTGTATCTTGCAAGTTCAATGGAGAGGTTTGTGCTGTTAAACTCCCCAAGAAAAATGATGAGTCTGGGTTTTTTTCCCCCCCCTCTACATCTGTTATCAGCTCAGCAAGCTGTTTTTTGGCTTTTGATGTGCGGGCTGGAGCTCGTGTACTGAAACCAAGACCTGCATAGTTCACTGTGATAAGGACAAAAATATGTAGTCAATTAGAAACCGGCTCGTCTCAGTTTTATCACTACCATTTATTTGCAGTAGCTAGTAGCCATATAAAGCTAATACATGTGGCTTATTAATAACCAAAGTACTGGGAACTATCGGACTTACAAGAACACATTAAATTCAGAGCACAGTCATTAAATAAAGCAGAGCAGAAGCCACTGTGCGTCCCAATTCATCCAACCAAACACCATGACAAGATAAGAAACAGTCCAGAAAACAAAGGTCTGGATAAGAGCTAGAGAAAATCAGCTGAGCCAAACCCTGGTCCTCGGCCCAGTTCGGTGTTGGCTAATGTCCAAATATAGTAGAATGGAGTGGCTGGGATTAGACTACGAGTGTAAAAAACAGGAAGCTGGGGCCTAAAAGTCCTCTTCTCCAAAGACTTTACTTTTTCAAATTGAGAAACTACGAGACTACAGTGGAAAAAGGGGAAGCTGGGTGTTTATAACGGTGGTGGTGGGGTTCTCAAACGCCATCACAAAGGATTATTTCCAAGAAGTATAGTTTATCAACCATCTTGTTGCTTTTAACACTCTGCCTTGTGCAATTCAAATTGTTCACCATCATCTGCATTTCAAAACAAATTAAACAACCATCCGGTTTTAAATCACTGGAACTACTTTACTCAAATGTATTTAATCCAAATTCTTACATCCCAATCGCAAAGAAACCCCTGGAAACTTCTGGCAGCTACGATGCCCTTCCACATCTTCATTAATGTTTCAGACCATATTCACGTGGATTTTTTATATATCATTTAATATGGGGGAAAAACTATGTTTAGTTGAAAAAAAGTAAACTCTGGTTGATGTTTCAAAGCAACTTAAAACGTTGGCAATGTCTTGAAACAAACATGTATAGTAACAACATGGAATAATAAAAATAAAAAGCAAAGCTGTGCTAAGAAGATGTGGAAGGATGGGCTAGCTCAACAAAAAAAAAAAGACAGGGTTTCCCCCATCGCATTATAAGCCTGGACGGCAGACTTTACACCCCCTCGCCCCCCCTCAGCTGAGCATTGTCTATTTTAAATGCCTCGATATTTTAGAGCGACATATAACGGTCAGTAAAGTTCCCGTCTGGGAGACAACATCCCGGTCTAAATAAGCTAACGCGCTAGCTGCTATTAGCTTGACGCACACGTCCATGCTGCGCCCCTCCTTCGACGCACACATCCATGCTGCGCCACTCCTTCAAGCCCCCCCGGCCTGTTCCGTGTGCACCTACTGCCAGAATTAGCCCATTTTCTGGTGGAAACCCTGAAAGCACATCCCATCTAATTTAATCTTAAATTTTGTAAAATAGAGCCTCAAACATGTTTCAGACCTGACTAAGAGGCAACTTGTGTTTTTTGTTTTTGTTTTTGTACAAATGGACATTTAATGGGCATTAGATATTTATGACTGAATCTTCTGCTGTTCTCAATTTGACCAAAACAGTACCTTTAAAGCTGCACACAATGTTCAAATGATCCTATTGTTCCAAATGTAAACAGTCAGCAGGTGTGGATAATAATACAATTAGCTGTTTTCTAGTTATTAACTGTTGTCGCAACAGAGGCAACCTCTATCAACATCTAAATGTGTTACGTCATGCAAGATATTTTCCAATGATATTTGTAATCTCATATTTTTACTTGGGGACATTGTGTACCTGCGTTAACACCAATGCTTCAAAGTCAGCTACTGTGGTCTACAGCAAGAATGTGTTTATACGAGTTCAGTAAACACTACCTTCCAGCAAAACGTAGTTTATTTTCGATTGGAAGGGTCATAATCTGCCATACATCATAGGAGTCAACCCAGGGCTGAGCTAGTGTGAAATTCCCATGAGCCAATTTGGGGGGGGTGGGGGGTGGAAGATTCAATCTCATGGATTTAATATAAATATAAAATGATATCACTTGTCAAAAAAGGAGCAACAATTACGTTATCCTTTTTTCCCCAAATTTCTTATTTCAGTATCTGCTTTCAAGTAAATAAGTTCACTGTGGGCAATATTATGCCCTATTGTCATCCTGTCATTTTGTACCCCTACAGTTTGGGTCATTTTTATACCAGATTTAATAGGGTAAAAATAAAAACATAAAAATAAAAAAACTGCACCATTTGCGAAAGGACGTCTTATACAGATTTCTATAAATTTTCATCCAACAAGGGGACATTTCATTCGCTTCGTCAACCAGCAACTTCAAAGTACCATTATCTAGTCAAAAGCTGCTGTAAGGAAATGAGCTTATGTGACTCCAATAAAAATCTTCAAGCAGGAAGTTGCTGAGAGTTATTTGATCCCATTCAGTGTTGTAATCTCTCAGATTTCATAAACGTTAACAACTAGGCAGGATCTGAATGATAAAAAAAAAAAAAAAATCACTATCAATAAAAAAAAAACATCTGATGTAACGTCTCTTTAGAAAAAAAAAAAAAACACTGATATGGCAATCATCTATTTTCCCAATCATTCAAATACTTCACTACTAAAAGAAATAAATTGATACGTTTAAGTACAGGGAGTACAAAATGGTTTGTGCACGAAATACAAATGTGGTTAGGAATTTTAAAAAGAGCAAATTGACCCTGAGCTTAGATTCCATACAATAAATGTCCGATAAACTGCTTGTTATTAGATAAGCTGATCCATTACAGTTCCCAGAACACAACAGAAGATAACCGGACATCATATAGTGGTATACTTACAAAAGATATACAGGCAGCCAGCAAAAGGATCCTCACAAGTAGATCTTCAAATTGTTCGACCACCAGTTCCCAAAGGGATTTGCCTACAAAGGATGAAATTCGTGAATGATGACTCAATTTTTATATATGTATTAAAAAGGGGGGGGGGGGGGGCTTAAATGAGGATTTGTTAACATTTTCAGCGAAGATCTGCTTACCCTCCTCTGCCGGTAATTCTGCAGAACGTCCCATCCAAAGCCGCAAAGGAGAGAGAGAGAGATGAAAAGGCAATTTAGTTGAACGTGATTACTTGTTGCGGAGGAAATGAGTTGTGATTCGCTACTGCTCCAAATTAATACTCAGAAATCCACGTATTGACAATACATTCGCGTACAAGACGCTTTACGACATTTCCACACCACACTGTGACGTTTAACCATCTTCCCTTTTCTTTGGGTCGCCGTTAACACCGTGGGCCAAAACCAAGCACCAGGCAATTAGCCATTTTTGTTTGTCTTGTTTTCTAACGGACCGCGCTTCGGCTAGCTCCTTCCTTACCGTTGGGTCCGAACCGCTCCCGCTGTTTCTTCACCTCCTCCAAGCTCAGACCCGTGCTCTCGTTCACGTTGAAAAAGCTCAAAACTTCCTCCACCGTCTTCGTGTGCGCGTTATCCATGGCGAACGGTCCACTCGAGGACACGGCTCGATACCGCTGCTCCTAACCTTTAAACCTGGGCACAGTCCCGTTCCTCCCTCCACCCCGTCGTTCTCCCACGCGTTTATTCAAATAAAATAAAAATAAAAAATGACCACGGGAGAAAGATGCCGGAGGAAAAGTCCACGGGCGAGCTGACAGGTAGTTGCACGCGGGGGCAGCGTGGGACGCAGGTGTACGCCGAGAACGGACGAATTAGCGCCTCTCCTTGCTAGCCAGAAGCTAACAGGCTAACGCTACGTTGGGCTCTGCTTGAATTCGCCGGCTGCGTGCCGCTAGCTCTCTCTCCCCGTCAGACCTTTTAGCGACAAGCTCGTATTAACACCGGATCAGTTGAAGACCATCGCTCTCGCCCACGCTCTGTGTTTTTTTTCAAGTCGGTCAAATCCTCGTCCAGTCTTCCCGAATAGATCAGTCAAAACATGTGTTTTAGTTTGCGGCTCGGTTCGTCTCGTCCGCTCCGGCTGCGTGCTGCGGAATCACCAGGGCTGCGATCGACACCAATCGCGTTTCTTCGTCGAATGCGGAGTTCGGTGTCCGCATGTGGAATCTGCTCATTGGTTGGACAGACCGGACGTCCTACTTTCTCTGTCAGCGACGCGACCGCTGTTCGTTGGGGGACGCATCTTGCGTCATAGCCTTACATACAGTCCAGACAGCGTTCGTGATCGGTTTTTTTGTTGTTGTTGTAGGCCAAAACACTGTTAATGATAATAATATCTAAAATAGGGACTAGTTTACCGTTATCCATTAGAAAATGAATGCATTGAAATATAATCTTAGATAACTGATTCGTTTATTTATTTATTTTTATTATTAATGTGTATGATTGATTACTTAGAATCAAATATTTAAATATTACCACCACAAATTAGTAAAGGTAAATTATGAATGGGGGGTTCTTCAAAAATATGCATCTACCGTTTAGTATGGTAAATTAGCTTTGCTGTTAGAGCAATAATATCCACCCATTTAATGTAAGACAGGCATAAAATGGATTCACTCAATAGTGTTTGTGTGAAATGATCAGTGTATGACTTAATATTAGACAATATGTTTAGATAAGGTTTAGATTAGGTAATTATTCCATGCGATTCCTTTTCTTTTCTGAGCCAGCTTTTGCTGTTGAGGGACATGGACTTTACCCACTTTTATAAGGCGAGAGTCAGATTACACCCTGGACAATTTGCTAGGGCCTCACAGGGCCAACACACCGGAACAGACAACAATGTATGCTCACACTCATATCTTTAGTACATTTTGAGTTGGAAAAAGAAAAAAAAGTTCAGCCCACAGTATATATTCTATATTCTTTCACTGAATGATTAACATTTGTCTTTTTTTTAAAACCAAGACAAGTTCAGTTTGATGACAATGACACATCCTCATTGCAGTGGGCAGCAATATCAAGAAATGCATATTTGCTTCTGTTTGTGTACTCATCAAATGTTTCTGAAAATATTGCAATATTGTTATAAAATAACTCCAAAATGATTCTTTTGTTTGTTTTGTTTTTTTCTTCTTTTTATTTTTGTACTTTAATCTGATAGGTTTGCGATTTTACAGGTGATCTTTAAATAATAACAATGCTCTGTACATACCGTGGCTTTCTGGAGGTTTTGGGAAATTTATGTCAAGATCACAAATTTCATAAATAACCAGACATCTTGCCCCAACAATCAGCTGTAGTTCTCAAGGCAGGATGCCCCTTGTCAGTTTGAAGGTGTCTGATTTGATTTTCAAATTCACCATTTCAAAAAAGGACAAGGACCTGATTACCCCTGAACTATTGCTAGTTAATAAATCCCTTTGAATAAATGCACTTGCTACATAAACCAAGATTGTAACGCACAGCAGCTCTTGAGCTTCTAAAAATGAAATTCACCAATCCTCACAGAGCAGGATAAGATAGCAGAGTTTATTATCTACTTTTCACTCTTCTCAGATCTGCTTGTGAAAAACCCCAGCCTCTGTAGGACTGGAGAGTCAAATTAGTGATATGACAAAGTGGTCCCTATCATTCACTCTCTGTCTTCTTATCGTGGCGTCGAAAAGCCTTTATCTATCAAATGAGTCCTGTGAGTTGTCTCTGAAATGAAACAAATCTACTATCTTGGGAAGCTTGGGAGAGAACAGTTTCTTTATCGGTTCCCATCAGACTTTCCAAAAAGAGTCCCAGAAGCTCTGTTGGTATCAAGCTTGCAGCCTGCTTCATCTGTTGTCAAGTTAAGACGAGTTTATCTTCAGACACTTAGATTAATGTGCGCTGCCACAGTCAGACTTGTCTATGTTGATAAGGAAAAACAAGTCTCCGCAGCTTAGTTTTACAGATAAAACAACAACAACAACAAAACAGTAGAATTAATCAATAAACTGTTTGGATGAAAAACAGCTTTGAGGAAAATATAGAATGTAGCGTGGGATATAAGATCCAGTCTGTCTGGTAGTCCTTATGCCTTATTTACCTTTACAATTTAGCAAGGCCTATATTTCTGTGCGCTATTCGACCAACACACAAAATACCTGTTTGACTGAACTAAAATTGTGTTTTTATGCCTGATAATAATAATAATAATAATAATAATAATAATAATAATAATAATAATAATAATAATACATTTGATTTGAATGGCACACTTCAAAATCTTGCAACTTCTCAAGGTGCTTCACAGTTCTGCAATAAACTAGGTTTAAAACAATCTAGAATAACAAATCCTCAAAAACAATGAAGATTAAAAACATACATCTAAAATAATAGTGAATAATATGTTAAGTAAAGAATAAATCCCACATAAAAAAAGACTGAAATAAAACCAAATTATCAGTGTTCCTTTTCTCTAAGCCCCCAAAGCACAGAAACAATAAAAAACAAAGATTGTTCTTCATAGGATGGCTTTAAATGTGAACTGGTCCATGATATAGCACTGCAATCTTCAAAGTGCTGGTCATTCCAACGTTTGCCACAGCAGGATGACATTTTATGAATAAACATAAATTGGGTGCATCAGTCCAAATTGGTGTTGTTTTACTTAAACTAAAGTTTAGCAAACATTCTCGTACAAAGAAAGACACAAGACAGACTGAATCATCGTTTTGCTGTCATGAATCTCTAAAAATGTTGTGCCATAATTATGTAAGGCCTTTAAATTTCATGTGGCCAGTTATTCCAAGTGAATCTGACCACAGATTCCTCTCTTGTACATTACTACTGCTGAGTTTTAGCCTTCCTTTTCAAGGTATCACAAACCTTCCCTAGAGATTTTCGTCCATATTGCCCAGCATAATGCAGTTGTGGTTGATTTCTAGGCTGCACATCCACGGTGCAGATATTCCGTTCCACATCCCAAAGGTGATCTGTGGGATTTGGATGTGGTGACTGTTGGAGGGCATAGGAGTCAGTGAACCCGTCGTCATGTTTAAGAAACCAGCTGCTAACTGTCACAGCTCAGTTGAGACTCCTTCAACCATGCAGGGTCTTTCCAAACCATTACTGTCATATTTAGGGGAATTGTGTGAACTGTAGCCTAATAACTGTGTTCTCCTGATGGGAGTGAATACTTCAAAGTGTCGCATCCCCTGTCTTCACTTTCCGGATGCTCGGTATGATTCAGAGGACTACATACATTGTGCTGTTGCCATGTGACAGCTTGATTTATTATGAATAGGTGTACCTAATAAAGGGGTCAGTGTATAGCAATACTTTATAAATAGCTCGGAAGAGGTGACATGTATGTTTCTTAAAGTCTGATTCATCCTAACTGTTTTTATTTCTGAGGGCTCTTGTGTTGTGAAAAACAAGACTGGACGAAAAGGAGTTATCAAAATGAAATGTAAAATTGTCAACCCTGCAATTAAGTGATAGATCTGCTTGCTTTAGCATTGCAAATGTTCACTTGACTCTCTATGTTGACTGAACAACCTGTTTTTTCAAACCTGATTTTAGTCAAATCAAACCGATCACATGTCAGGAGGAGACTGGGGATCAGCTAGTTTCTGCCGCACTCTATTGGATCAGTAAACAACACCAATCAACCAAAACCTAGATCTTGTGAACGTTGTCGTACTGACTCTATTTGGGACTCACATCTGACTCTAGAATGGTAAATGGCTTGTACTTGTACTTAACTAGTCTATACTGCAGTCAGTCATTCACCCATTCATTCACACCTTAACGGTGGTGAGCTATGTTAGTACCCACAGCTGGAGCAGACTGACAGAGGCGAGGCTGCCATACATCGTCACCATCGGGCCCTCATTACCACCAGGGGGCAATTCAGGTGAAGTGTCTTGCCACAACAACTGAGACTGTCGGAGCGGGGGATCGAACCAGCAACCCAGATCCCTTCGTTCATGCAATTGCGCCACTGTCACCCCGAACATTTTGGTAAACAGAGGGAATGACTTGAAGAAAGTGAAATGCCAGGATCATGTGGGTTCAAAACCTGCCCTCCACCACTATGCTTGAAAGGTTGCATTAGGTGTTTGTGCTGATATGCCATGTTAGTTTTTAACAGACATGGTGCTTTGGGTTATGAACGAAGGAACATGTCCTCCATGGTCTCATCTGTCTGTAGAACATTCCTTGGGGTTCATTCAGAGGCAATTTTGCGATCCAAGTTGTGGCCCAATGTTCTGGAGAGAAGAGGTTTTATCATTTTCTTTTGAAACAAGTCATAGTTAGTTAGTCTTTTTCTTATTGTACTATCACCAATGTTAATATTTACCATCCTAACTGAAGCTTTTATAGTCTGAGATCCAGGTCTAGTTTCCTTTTTTTTAATTTCTCTGAGGATCTTATGGTCTGTTATGGTCATACATTTTTCAATGTCCACTCTTTTGAAGCTTGGTGAGTGTATTAAATGTTTTCCACTTGTGTATAATCTTTGTAACTGCAAAGTGATAGACTCCAAACTGTTTGAAAATGGCTCTTAAACCACTGCAAGGGTGATGGTCATCGACGACTAGTGACGATATTTTACATGTATAGACCATGTGGGCAGTTGCCCTGGGGGGCATTAGAAAGAAGGTAAAGGTGAGTGGCACAAAAGCACAAAATAATAAAATATTATGTTCTTTCAATAAAGAGTGGGCACCCCTGTGTATGGAGTAGTTGAGAAGGCACCTACGTGGTGAGAAAAGAGACCAGATTCCACTTGCTGTCCATCACATTCAGCTCTTTTGGGGTGAGGGGCAAATTATTCTGTGACTATGTTTAGCTTGAGTATCTGAGTACTACCTTCAGCTAAACCCAACAGGGAGATTTTAAGACCTCACATTTTCAGAAACCGATCAGTAGTAGGGGCTGAGATGGTGGGAGAGGGGCTCGCCCAGGCCACCAGTCATTCCAGAACCGCCACTGCTCCGTGCCTTACCACCCGTATGCTGAAGGTTAGCAAATAGCCAAAACGCCTGCTTTTATTTATGTGTTGTTGTTTTTTTTAAATTTACATGCTGAATATCATTTAATCAAATACTCTAAGTTCCTGCACTTAGCCAATGCTTTCCCTCTTAAATCATATGAAAAAAAAAACAGGGGTGTACTTCATTTTTATCATGACTATAATTAGTGCAAAAAAATACTCTTCTAAAATTTCTAATAATAAATAAAAAATTATCTTGGTAAAGTTTGTCAGATCATAGTGGTTCCACCTTGGCTCCCCCATGGGAATGATAGCTACGTAAACCGTTTCTCCTCCTCAGATACATTCAGTTTCTTCCAAACGTTCAACTTTGTATTTGCAAGGTTAAGGAGACTATATTGAAAAGAAACACCAGACCATGATACTTAGCAGACATGATAGCTGTATCATCAAGCATGAAAGATTTGTTGTTTAATAGGAGCCTCCTCGGCATCACATAAAACGCTTCTCAGGAGATCTTGCACAGCACATCCTCTGTTCCCCCTAGAATAAATCTGTTTGTGATTCCAGCTGACAACTATCCACAATCACCTTATAAGGTGGTGGAAAAAATAAAATTTATCAAAGGGCATCCCAGATTGAGAAGGTTTACATAAAATACTTTGACTTCTTGCTATTCAGAAACAGATTTTGTTGGTGTGTCCTTGAGAAAGACATAAACAGCTCCCAGCAATGAATGGAAGTGCTTAATTCTCCTGGCAACAAAATCTGTCTCAAGTAGGTGTCCAAATGTGCGACAGTCACATGAGTCACAGCATAATATAACGAAGGGCTAGCGTAAGACAAGCTACATGAAGTGTGTGTGTGCATATATATCTATATAAATGCATGTATGTATGTATGCATGATGTTTTAGTTTGTGCTGTATAATCTTCTAGTTCATAATTACATGCCCAATTAGATGTATCCGAGCATTTGATGTTTGTTTTTTCCCTTATCTCTTGAGGTCTGTAAGCTGAACAATTTTTACTGCAATAAGATAATTTTTCTTAAAATAATGTTGTATGACTTTTTCAAGGACGATTGAATATGCATGAAAAAAAGTCCTTCAGTGACGTTCAACAAAGTTCAAATAAAAGCGATTTTACTGCCCTCAAGTGGTTAAGAATGATACTACAGCCTGTGCTTTTATAGTTCACATGTGGAAAATTGTTTTGCCTAGCGGGTCTATTTTCTTCTTTTTCAATCCTATTTTAGAATTTAGGATTTAACATTTTTTTTAATAATTAGCTGCAGAAAGACTATGTGGACCAGTGCAACCAAGCTGCTGTTTTCTGTTGTTTAGCACGTTTGCAGATAACTGGTTAAACCAGGGATCAGTGACTCTGATTACCAAGGGAAGATCATGGGCACTGGCAGTGATGGAGAATGAGCTGTGTTTACCAGTCTGCGTGACTGAGCGCTATGAGGATAACTCACGATCAATTAAAGCATCCTTTTCCTTTGAACATTTTCTGTTGTTAAAGCCACAAACATTGATCCATGTTATTGAAATTGTATCCAGCAGCTCAACATAAAGGACCAAATTGTTGTGATGAGTAGAAAAAACCCCTCCAGAACAAATGGATAGACAGTTTTCAAAATGTCTAACAAATAATCTGAAAAGATTAAAATGGGAATGGTATTTTCAGGATACAGCATCAGTTTGCTGTTGATATACAGTTTTACCATACTCTTTCCATTTTGGGATGAAGGATTGAACAGGATATTGTTTCCCAAACCCAAGCTACCTTTAAACATCAATCGCTTTCTTCCTGCCCTGTCTGTTGTGTTCCTTGGGTTTCAACAACCCACAGGTTGATTTGATTTACTAATTAGGTGACTTCTGAAGATAATTTGTTGAGCTGGACTTTGATCAGGGGTATCCAAACAAAGATGGCTGAAAAATGCAAACCACCCTTTTCAAGCTTTTATCTATAAAAGGTTTTGAAAAAAACATTGCATCAGTAAGCTTCAACTGCAGAATAAGGCAATACTCTGTTCACAGGAAACCCAAATAAAATGTGACGAAGTTATAAAGGCCTTGAATATGTCCAAACAAACTAGAAAACAATTTAGTACGATACATGAAACTAGATATTTACATGCACTGTAATAAAATATACACAATCTATTTTTTCTTGCTGTCTGACATTAATTCAGACTAAATGTTTCCTGTTATAGGCCATCAAAATGACCATTACTAAAATCATTACCATTTTCTACACGCCACTACAAAGTGGGAGAGAGAATGTTTTGGATATTTTTTTTTCTCTGTTCTTTTTCAAATTCATACATTTTCATATATTTCCAAAGTATTTGGTAGCATTGTCTGTTGACCAGGATTAAACAGTTTAGGATACCCCCCCACAAGCTTCTTACAATAGTTTGCTGGAATTTTGGCCCATTACTCCAAGAGGAACTAGTGTCACTTAAGATGTGTTTGGACCATAGGTTACTCAACATTTTTTCTCCACAACTTAACATTTTTACCTTACAGGCTGTTTTTTTAGCGTAGTTGAGTCAGAACAGTACAATCAAACAGTCACAGCATCAATATAAACATTTTTCACATGGGGTAATGGTTTAAGACCATTGGGTGGTTACTCCAAACTGCAGGAAAATGTATAGATCGAAGAGATTTACATGAATGGACTCCTGACTGCAGGTAAAAGGGAAAACCAGAGCTCCTGTAGAGATTGCAACTGGCTTTCAAAAGAAATAATGATAAAAAGTTTCATAATACTTACTTAAACCCAAATTAAAACCAGTTTTATCTCAGATATAGTATTATTATCCTCAAATTGTTAATAGTAGAAGTATTTGACTCACCTCCTTTCTCTCGGTTAACCCTGAGGAACCAGAAAGGGGGCAGAGTGTACGACCCGGTCCGCCGGGGGAGATTCTCTCCACTGGCTGTGTCTTTCTCCTAGATGAAGCCACATTAGACCATTTACACTGAGCCTGGTTCTGCTGGAGGTTTCTTCTTGTTAAAGGAGAGTTTTCCTCTCCACTGTCGCTACATGCATGCTCTGTATGAGGGATTGCCGCAAAATCAGTGACAATGCAGGCAACTGTCCGCCCCATGACATCTGACACGTTGTAAATTGGCGCTATTTAAATAAACTGACTAGATTTTTGATTTGGTGTGTCCATTTCTGTCTCCATCTCTGGTGAGATTCTAAAAGCTTAAGTCTGTGCTTTCTTTATTTAAATAGTAGTATGAAATGTGAGATTACTGAAATAAGATGCTTAGGATCTTCATCCGACAAAAAGTGTCCGGCATCCACCTAATATAAAGCTCCCCCTTTGTTTCAAATAGTCCTAACCTCTACCAGGGCTGTTCTTAGGGTAAATTTCTAACTGATTTCAGAGTGATTTGGCTCCATTTCCTGCTATGGAAACACAGGGGGTAGAATAACTATCCCAGAAAACTACACTGGTTCCTGAAAAGGTTCCTGGAAGGCCCCTTAAGCAATTTGTCACCTTCCTCACTCACACGTTTTTAGGTCTACCTCTAGATTTTATATATAGGGTCAAGTTCAGGACTTTGCAATTAAAACTCCAAAACATTAACTAGAATTATTTTTTTTTAAATTAATGAAAGTATCTGACTCACCTCAATAGCCCCCCCCCCTCCTAAAAAAAATGTTTTTTTTTGTTTTTAAGCAAGTGTGCTGGCACTTTGAGGGGGTTGCAAGTACCCGGTTCAATCACTGCAGACTTTTCACATTACTCTAATGTAATCATTTAACCCTCCTGATCAGTCTCCCTGCCCAATATTGTGGCGTCACCGTCACATCAAACTACTAGCTGGTGAAAGTAATGTTTTTATTTTTTTGGAACGTTGCTATTTTATCAGTTTGAAATACACAGGTTAAAGAAAAAGACTCCCGATACAACTCCGAAAGGCCTGTCCTCATGACATCGAAAGCATGTTTCCGACAAGTTCATTATTTTTTAGCATTTAAAAAGACACAAATTCAATCATTTCTGGGTCTAAAATTGAGCACTAAAGTCTGGATTTCATGTGGAGTTTCTCCAATTAGACCCTGACCTGTCAACACGTTACTGTAAAACATCTCTGCACTCCACATTTGTTTTGTTTCACATCAAATATATTCATGCAATAACGGATTCTCAGATTTTTAACCCTTCTAAACCTTTTTATTTTATTCATTTCAAACATGTAGAAACATTAATGCTGATATTTTTCCCTTTCATTTTATTTGTACTTTGAGCATTTAATCCGGGTCACAGGTAAACCGGAAAACAATTTAAGAAATCTGTCAAAAAAACAAACAAACAAACAAACAAACAGTGTTTAGCCTTTAACTGTATATACAATAAAAAAGCCTAGTTAAAGGGGCCGAATCACGTAATTCCACTATAAAAAGAAAACACAAAACCCCATATATTCATGATCAAATAAAACAATATACAGCAAGTGTTCATCCTGTTAGTGTTTACTTAGTCCGTTTTCAGCCTGAAAAGAATTTTGCACCGGGGGAGACTTTCACTGAACTGTTGAACTTCCATTGAGCAATTTTCAGTTGCTCACGTTAAAAGTGGGAGGTTTGTTGAACATAAGCAAGTAAATATTATTGTTACAATGAGGGCATTTCACTGCGTTTCCATAAGCCATGGTTACATCAGACCCAGATGATTGAGAATAAGAATGTTCGTCCGAAGACGTGGAGGGCTGCGGATCGGACACTGGACCAGGTACCATGTCTGGTAGAGGGGAGGGTGGAGCGTCTGGCAGGAGAGGCTTCACGGAGGGTGGAGCATCTTGCAGGATAGGCTTCTTGGAGGGAGGGGCGACTTGTAGGAGAGGCTTCACAGAGGGTGAAGAAAGTAGCCTGATCAGTGGGTCCTTAGGGGGTGAGGGGGGTGGCAGACATGTCTCAGGGCTTGGATCGTTTTCGATGACTCCCTGACATATCAGTAAATGCCTCTTCATATCCAAGCGGCGCATGACTGTCCTAGAGCAGAGAGGGCAGTGGAAATGTCCATGTGGCCTACACTGAAGGCTGCATCGGAGTAAGATTTTGTCTGCAGAGGGGGGAAAAAAAACAACAAAGATGTATATTACATGCGCATATGCAATGACATTATTTACACAAAAGAAATTGCCAAAGCTATTGTGTCACTTGCCGTTACACACACGCATATAACATTTTCTGACATCCAGTTCTTACTAAGATTTTAATATGGTGTTGAACCATTGCAGCTTTAATGCAGGGAAGGCTTTTCACATGGTTTAAATTGTGTTTATGAGAATATCTGACTATTCTTCTGTGAGAGAATTTATCATATCTGACACTGATGTTGGAAGATATTGTCTTGACCTCAGCTTTTGCTTTAATTTACTGGCAAGGTGCCCTATCTGGTTGAGTTCTGGACTTTATGGACCTCGCCTTGTGAAGTGATGAGCAATGAGTGAAATGGTCCCAAATGTGTTTGTATACTGCAGCATGAACAGTTTCTTTCAATAGCCTGAAGCGTCTGATCTGCATGCTTTACACAGACACTTTGTATAACACATGGCGATGCAAGGCTAAGGTGGAGCTGCACCAATCACATGAAGATCACTACATACTAGGGCTGGCCGATATAACTTTAAAATAAAATGTCAGATTTTATTATACCAAATCCGATCAATCGATGTTCTCCCCTCCTTTTCTGTTTACAAAAAGTAATTACAGAAATTATTTTTAAAAAACTTGCTTTTATTTCAAGCATTTTGTCTGGGAGTTGACATGAATTCAAAGTGCAATGAATGACAATGAAAATATAACAAAATGTTTACTGGTAGTGGTTTTACACAATGAGCGAAGAACAGGCTTCACTTAACTGGTGTAACTTCAAGCCAACTTTAAAAAAAAAAAATAGGTAAATAAATTAAAGCGTCTCGCATTATGGTAAAATGTTTCCTCTACAATATTTGTCACAGCATATTTTCCTAAATAGTTATTCAGCATTGCATGCTATTCGCTTCATGGAAGCCCAGCGAGTGCTTTGGCAAAATAAAATCCAGATTTTCCAAAAATTAAATCTTGATAAATTAAAAATCTGAATTAATCGATTAAATCAATATTAAATCAATAAGGTGTTTTTAATCAAATAAAGGTCAACAGTTCCATCCCAGCTTAGATAATTGTTTAACTAAGCACTTGTTCCGCATTTTCTGTGTTTAAATGCAGGTAACAGAGAACAATATGTGAAACTTCACTCGTATAATTTCCCCATTACTTTGACATTTTTCTAATAATACAACAGTTCACTTTGGACCATTTAGTCACCCAGTTGGACGAGCTATCCCTGGCCATTAAAGTGGACGAAACACTGAGATTCATTGATTTGTAGTGGTGACCTCATAGTTTGAGTAATATACTGTTTATTGACAAGTGATTTATGATATAAAAAAATAGTACATATATGCTAAAAGCCAAATAAAATAACTTTCAAATGTTGACCAAATATGAAACAAGAGGATAAAGGACAGGAACGATATAATCTGCATCTTCATCAGAGTGAACACACCATTAGGGTAAGTAATCATTGGAGACAAGATTTGATCGCATTGCTATCCTATTACTTTGACAAAAAAAGGTGGAGAACAACCAAAGTGACGAACAAACCCCACAGAAAAACGAAAAAAAAAAAAACCCAAAAAAAAACACCACAGCAAAGTTAGTGTTTCATGGTTAATCACATGAAATACCAACAAAGTATTGTTAAAGTTGTGACATCGCAAAAGGTTAAAATGCCCAAGCTGGATGAATACTTACCTTTGTAGGGCAAACCGTGACTAATGTGGTGGTTCATGTGTTTCTCAATCCTTTCCTTCACAGTGGGGTCAAAGTTGGGGCAAATAGGGCAGTGGAACAGTTTATTACAGCACGTGTTGCATTCTTCCAATGCAATCTTTGAGTTAAGGTTAAAGATTGAGACATGCATCTGAAACAGAAAGTAAAGCCAAGAAACACTAGTTAGATAACGGGACTACTGCTACAGCTTCACTCACATTCATTTTGATCTAAACTCAAATGCAGTCAAGTTCTAAAGAAAGCACGGTTTTGCATATCAGGACATAACAAAAAGGACATGCTTTGTTGAAATGTTTCAATCTAACCTCACATTAGGGCTGCCCTAAATTAGAAGATGACAACATCATTATTATGATATTCACATATTTTTTTTACCTATAATGTTCAAAAACTCAGACTTTCATTACTTAACAAAGACTAAGTTAAAGTAGTAACGCCCAGGTGAAAAATGAAGTACGCCCGCCAATCCTCCCATGATTTAATAGCTCAGAAAACAACATTCTTACTGATGCATAGTCGATAAGAATGGTGCAATTAGGCCCATTAAGCTAAGCTAAAGGGCTAATTTCCTGATTTTAAGGCTTCTGGACTACATTTTACAATCTTTAGCTCAAAGGTTAAAATGCTTATGCTGAACTGCATAATTTTACACTGAACTGTGATTCTTTCAAACACGAATATTTGTTTGTATTTCTTTAAAACAATGACTTTTAGAAATGGAAAACATATACACATAAATATGTGGTCTAACGTGGACAAGAATATACTCCACTGATTGCAGATTCTTTTCAAGAAAATATAGCTTGTGGTTTGAGAAAAAAAATTGCTTTGAGAAAAAAGGAAATTCTTTCTTAAATGGCCATCAGCAAGTTAGTCACTTGCTGTTTAAGCAGGAATGTTATAAAAGTGAAAATAACATACTCTACAGTACCTAATGTGCACAAAGACATGCTGAAAAAAGGGCTCTGAATTAAATGACATTTATTTCAGGGCTTCTGCTAGGTTCATTAAGTTATATTTAAGACATTCTAAGACCCTTTCAGGATTAATATGATTTAAGTAAATTATATTTAAAGAATAACTTGATTTAACAACTTACCTTTAATTAATTTGATGGATTAAACAACTTATATACACCAACTATTGATGGTAGGTATTATCCAATTATTGAAATATGTGTTTTTAAGCCCAATCTGATTAAATATACATTTTCCCATTATGAAGTAGCTAGTACTGGTTAACAAGAAAGTGTAAATCTTACTTAAACCTAAAATAAGCCAGAAGCCATTTTTTTTCCCTTTCTTTTGCAGGTATGTGGAGAATGCTGGGGATGAATGTCTTTGGACATGGTTTATTACTTCTCCGCATTATGGTATTTGTAGTTCTGTCTGAAAACAAAGCCAATTAAAAACAGAATATTGAATAAGAACTAATGTGGAAATTTTTTATGTCCAAGACTATTGTTAGATGTATGACTTTATATGACTTTTTAAGACTTTGCAGGAACTTTGTATTACAGCAATTACACAAAAAAGCAGAACATCAAATTTTATGTTTTGCTTTTTTTGTGTAATTTCTGTAATACAAGATTCCTGCATTGATACTTATTACAATAAAATGTAATAAGTAAAATATGAACAAATATGGGGGACAGTCGCCACTGGGGGGAGCATTGATTAAACGTAGCAACGGGCTACAGTGAAATTGTTTCAATGCAAAGGATTAGCCGGATATTTCAAACAAAAATATTAAATTAAAGTTTCTTTTGTAAAGTGGCGCTTTTAATTGATATAAAACATGGCAAAAACAAAACGACATTTATATGGGGAACAGCCGGAAACACAGCAAAATTAACATAAATTGTGTGCTATCCTTCACACAATCTAAACATGATACAACCATAAAGCCACAATGTCAAAAGAAAAATGACTTACTTTGTCATGGAGCTCGCGTCTGCATACGGAGGTAGAGCAGACCTATTTCCGCCTTCTGTGGAGATCACGTGTTTCCTCTTCACGTTGCAACCCTGCAATCTATTCTCGCGATATTGCCGGAGGTCAAAGTTAGCGGCAGCACCATGTGTGGCTGAGGGAAGCAGCTTTCATGATTAGATACAGCATCTTCCACGGGACGTTTTAATTTTCCTTTTCAGCAGACAAAGCTGTTTGTCGAAGTTTCTGTAGAGTTACAATTAACGGGAGTTTAATGAACGAATCCCGCGATACTTTCCTCAGCCGATGGAGCACGTTGGAACGTTGACGCTGCTGCTGGATGCTTTCATTTTTTTGTTTTTTTAGCTTGACATGTTTAAAATCCGACCATTGTTAAGTGCCTTGGTTAACCACAGACAGTTGATAGACAGAAACGGTAGGTCAAGATAAATAAATAAATAAAAAAGGTAAAAACGTGTAAGTTATCCCCGGTGTGGGATCTTGTCCTGGTTTCACAAATATGCAATGCTCCATTTTGCAGGTTGTAAGTTCCTGTGCACAATGATGAGTGAAGAATCCCCAGATCAACAGGCAGCCAAGCTGTTAAAAAGGCCAAATGAGGAGAATGAGGAGTCGGCCGAGAGAGCCGCTAAAAGAGTGAAAGCAGAAGGGGAGCACACCGAAGACGACAAGAAGTACCCTAAGAAGAAAGTGGTCCTCCTTTTGGCGTACTCTGGGAAGGGATACTATGGCATGCAGGTATGCTTACTTGCTGAGTGCAGCAATGTTGCAAAAACCCTGACCTGCATCTAAAGGAGTGGTTTAGCAGAAACGGTGAAATGAAGGACCTTCCCGGTGTAACCTGCATCATCTCGTCAGCACAAATGATTAAGAAGTTACAGAAAGCAACAATTATCCAGAAGGCTTCTAAAACATTAATGTGCGTTTTTCGTTTGATTAGATTTTTTTTCTCCCCTTTGCGACAGCCAAACTGTGCCTCTTGTAAGCAACGCAAAGGTGTTGGAGAGGCTGCTTTCAGCCATCTGTCTGGCAGTGTACAGCAGAGGAGGAGAGTTTTTGAAGTGCACACAGGAAAAGATTTAGGGAAAATGTTCATGGAGGGAAAAATCAAACAAAGTATTACTTCAGGTGTCTGCACATGGTGAAAAATGTTTGAAACATTTCGTTTGATAAATTGACAATAGTGAAAATCCCTAGCACTGGCCTTTAGAAATCCAATTATACAAAGAAATGTTTGTAAGCATTGGTATCTAAACATAACAAAATGAGATATGGAGTCATTCAAGGGTCAGTTTTAGCCCCTATACTAATTTATGTAAACATGATGCTACTAGGAAAGACCAATTCATGACTTTGCTTATGACTTGCATCTTTCAGCCATAGTGCTAACGGACCCACAATTGATCTCGTTTTTTTTTTTTTTTTTGTATTATAGATATTTATTCATGGCTGGTGAAGAATTTTCTGCAGCTCAGTCATGGCAAAAACTCAAGATAAGGCAAATAACTTTAGCAACCAGCAATCTAACAACTGAAGCAGCTTCATACCTGCTGATATTGACATACTTTTATTGCAACAAGTTAGAGTTCTTGTATAAGAAAAAAAAAATAATCAAAATGAAACCACTTATAAGGGTTGAAATAGAAGACCTTTCATTTACATCTTAACAACAAACTTTTTAGTAAAACCTTGCAGGTACAAGAATAAGCCTGCATTTTGTGAACTGGTCGAATCACACTTAAAATCCTCTGATACAAGAGAAACCTTGCTTTCAGTGTGTGTGTGTGTTTGTGATTCTTATTTTATGTTCTTGTATTTTAATAGATATCTGCTTTTATTAATTATGCCCCTTCTCACCTGTTGTCAGAGGAATCCCAAAAACTCCCAGTTTCGAACCATTGAAGACGATCTGGTGACTGCGCTCGTTAAGTCTGGTTGCATTCCTGAAAACCACGGCGATGACATGAAGAAGATGTCCTTCCAAAGATGTGCCAGGACGGATAAGGCATGTGTTCATACACCTCAACAGCGTATTGCGAGTTTGAGGAGCAAAATATACAAATAAAAAGTTTACTGTTTGCATTTGCTATATTATTAGTGATAACAATATAAATGGGAAACCATCCTATGTATATTTGCTCCTGCTTGATGATAACTGGCTGGTTTGTTTAATTTGCAGGTTATTACTAATACCGGATTAAAGGCTCTTTAAATCAGCAACTGTTTTGCTTCCTTTTTCTTTTCTTTTTTTTATGTTTCTCTAGGGTGTCTCTGCTGCTGGCCAAGTGGTGTCACTGAAGCTGCGTTTGATTGAGGACATAATAGAGAAAATCAACGAGCATTTGCCACCACAGATCAAGGTGCTTGGTAAGGTTCTTGTTTTGTGTAAATACTGGCTTTAAAAAGGACATTTTGCTGTTTTGTTTTTGCCTTGCAATCAACTGAAAGCTCCTCACATGGAATTGGGGGGTTTGTAGTTGCCCCACCAATATTAGGCTCCCTTGGGAGATAGCCACACACTTGCAACCACAATGAACTGAGGGTGATGAGTGAAGGCGGCGGCTGATGAAAAAGCAGGACTTTATAGCAGACGTCCGTCTGAGCTAAAAACAACACGTTGCTCGGTAGAATCTTAAACAGGCGATGTGTTGAGGCTGGTGTCTTAAGCCCTGAAAAGCCGGCACGAGCCTTGGAGCCTAAACTCTGGCTGCATCCTAAAATGTCTAATTGGTAAGGACTCTTTAGCCGAAGCGGAGGGGCGTCAGCGTTCGCCATGATAAGTGCTGTCCGAATAGTGCAGTTAGTAAAGAAGGAGGTAGGAAAAGGGGCCTGTATGCTTCCTATCATAGTTCCTTTAGCAGAGAAACATCATGATGTCCCTTACACTGCAAATGGGAACTTAAAGTAGGTAAAAAAATTCTTGGAATTAGTGTATTTATCCTTGATTTGAGCAGGTAAATCAGATTATCTGTCAATAGAATAAGATTTTTGCACTTAAAATAAGAACAATTAATCTCCATTATCTTATTTCAAGTGCAGTGTATGTAATTATTTTTTATTTTAGGGGTCTATATACTCATTCCATTGGCAGATCATGTTATTATCCTGCTCAAACCAAGGACAAATACAGTAATTTCAAGAAAATGTAACTGATTTAATTTTTTTTTTAGTTCTGTTTTTGCAGTGTACCGGCGCTAATGAGCTATAAGGAATCCCACAATCCTTTGCACGACATGGCGTATAAGCACAGCCCACGTCGCAGAAATGAACGGAAATGTCCGGAGAGAAATTCTTTTTCGGAAGGCTGTAGGCCTGGATTTGACTAGAATCATTCATGTGCGTTTCCGTCGCTTAATGACGTCAGAGTTAAAGGCTGTCCGAAATCGGCACCGCAGTCCGAAGCTCCTTTCCTCCCCACGATAGAGGTCTTACTGTTATCCCCATGAAAGGTCAAGACACAGGAGCTAGGAAAAGAAGCTAGGAGCTGTGACATTTCGGATGCAGCCTCTGCCCGTACGCATTGCTTAGGTGAAGGCTGCATGTTCTAAACCACGCCCCTAGGGGTTCTGCAATATCAGCGCACGTAGGGTAACTGTCATGAACCGTTCTGGATTTGGAAACGTTAGCGGCCATTTTGGAAATCTCAAAACTTGGGTTAAAGTTTCTCTAGAGAAAACATAGGGAGACTGTTGTTGACACTTAGGCTATGTTCACACTGCAGCCTGAAGTGACCCAATTCCGATTGTTTTGCCCATATGCGACCTGTATCTGATCTTTTTATGACAGTTTGAAAACACAGATCAGATTTTTCAAATGCGACCCAGGCCACTTGGATATGTGGTCCTGAATCCGATACGTATCTGATCTTTTCAAATGCGACCTGTGTCTGTACTGCCGGGTCGCATTTATCCGACCTGTACGTCACGATACTCGACAAACGTCACTATTCTGCGTCCTGCTATGCAGAAGCGGAAAAAAGACGACACTCATGGTGGACAACAATGAGGAGAGCAGTCAATGGAGAGAAAGCTCCGGTTAGAAAATAAATTAATGTGCGCCAGCATTATAATCCACGTTTACTTCCGCAAACACTGAGGACGCTTGCTACGTGTGACGTCATTGGGTCCTTGAGTGCGCATGCGGGACACTTCGGTTGAACGCATTAAGTTCACACAGGAGATCACATACAAGTCGCATATATTTGGAAATGTGAATGACCACGCAAAAAAATCAGATTTCACAAAAAAATCTGAATTGAGCATTAAGACCTGCAGTCTGAACGTAGCCTTAGTAATGCCAAGTTCCTTGCTGATCCCTAAAATACGTTCCAAGATGAATAAAAAAGCAAATACTATTATTTATTGTTCTTAAAGTAAAATTTGAAATGCTAAAATCTGTATCGACAAGGCAAACCTTTACAGAAATTGAAAATGGATGCGTCTAATATTTTAAACTGAAGCCCAGGATGTGTTCATGGTGAATCTTTTGCTCCCACAGGACTAAAGCGAGTGACCCAGGGATTCAATTCCAAAAACAACTGCGACGCCCGTACGTACTGCTACATGCTCCCTACGGTGGCCTTTTCCCCCAAAGACTATGACACGGAGAAGGCGGCAGCGTTTCGCTTGGAACCAGAGACCCTTCAGAAGGCGAACCGGCTTTTCGCCCTCTATAAAGGCACCCACAACTTCCACAACTTCACCTCCCAGAAGGCTCCGACCGACCCCAGCGCCCGCCGCTACATCACAGAGATGTCCTGCGGCGAGCCCTTTGTCCGCAACAGCTACGAGTTCGCCGTGATCACCGTGCGAGGCCAGAGCTTCATGCTGCACCAGATTCGCAAGATGATCGGCCTGGTGATCGCTGTGATTAAGGGCTACGCCAAGGAGCAGGTGATGGAGCGGAGCTGGGGCCAGGAGAAGGTGGACGTCCCCAAAGCTCCGGGACTCGGGCTGGTACTCGAGAGGGTCCACTTCGACCGCTACAACAAGCGCTTCGGAGGGGACGGGCTTCACGAGCGGCTGGAGTGGGATCGCGAGGAGGAGGCGATCAAGGCCTTCAAAGAGGCCCACATATATCCCACCATCATCGAGACGGAGTGTGAGGAGGGCTCCATGGTCAGCTGGATGGCCACGCTTCCCATCCATGATTTTGAAGCAACAGTTAGCGAAACACAAGACAGTAAGGACCAAAAACAGGTACGTCTGAATTATTAATTTGATGAGCTGATGTGCTGTATTTGGAGAGAGAAAAAGATTGTTGTATTGGAGTTAACTGTTTTCCCCATTTTTCCCTACAGGAGAATGCAGATGAAGGAAACAACTCTGATTAGACCGCCTGTGGAGAGATGCCTTTTTTTTTATTTTATTATGGGTATTTTTTTTTTTTTTCATGTTTTAGATCTTAAAAATAATTGCCTTCAACAGCTGGCATAATAAAACAATTTGAGTTCTCTGATGTCATGTTTTCAGTTCTTGGTGGTTCTTTTGCTTTGGAATGACTGAAAGATGCTTAGTTAAGTTAATGGGGCTTTTTCTTTAACCAAAACAATAGCCGGTTTACTGTTGTAAAACATTCCATGACATTTTTATTCTGATAGGATATCAAGTTGAGAAAATTTGTCCTAAAATTAAAATCCTTATTTACAATATTTCTTATTTCTGCACTTTTAAAAATAATTTAAAAAAAAAGTAAAATTATTTCCGAAATGATATATTTTTTTGTATATGGAAATAAAACTTGATAAAGCTACAAGACCAACATCTGCTGGGCATCAACTGCCTTAGATGTTTAGGACAAAAGTTCCCTTAACTTTTGGACTTCAGCAAAGTATAACTCACACAATTGTCTTTAGGTAACTTAAATAATAATTACATATGTAACTACAATAGTTCAAAAGTAATCAATTTATACATTTTATGACATTCATTGATAATTATAATGTTCAGTTATATATTATATGTATAGATAATACAAAACAAATTGGTTTTAAAAGCATATAAAATGAATTTTAATTTCAAAGATCCAAGGCACAGCATATTCATTTATAAGTTTTATTCGGCCACTCCTGTCAAACTCTTCTATGGACAAACGTTAATCCGCATTTAGGTTGTGCTGATTAACCAATCAGATGTTGTGGTTTATTTGAAGAGCCATAACACAAATTGCGTCTTGGGAGACTTTACAACAGGAAATGGGAAATTAAATATACAATTCTTTTAAAAAGGAATTATTTAAACTTTAAAATATTGTGTATTTGAATACATTGTTGCTCCGTTTACACAATTAGATACATTTCTATCAATGTATTTATTACTATTTTGATGATTACTGTTGTGGCTATTTGTCAAATTTTTGTAAATCACAAGTTCTATCAATTTAGTTATTTCTCTAGGCAATAAAACAGTGGACATTGAAGCAATGGTCGAAATAATTAATGTTGAAGCCAGATTAAAAATTACCTCAAAATGTTTGGTGGATTGAACTTTCTATTGAAATGTGATTTTGAAATACCGAAACTGCCTTTAACATAACAGAGTTCCATAAACAGGTTTTGAGTTACTGAAAGACGATATTTCACCCCTTGTGGTGCCACCTTGTGGAATAATAGAGCAACTAATCAACAAAAAGACATTGTTCAACCAGCTTTGGTTCCATCATGGCGTTTTCTTTTTTTTTTTTTTTGGTACATAATATTATAAATACAAACAGTGAGATTTTACAGCTCTACGAATTCAGGTGTAAGTTTAGTATAAATGCTCTCAAAATTATAAGAAAATATGTAAAGCTTAAAAAAAGTTTGAACCTGTAAATTATTACAATTATTGTACTCGCAATGTTTTATTTAGTTGTATCTGACCTTTTGTTTATCTTGCATAAGTGCCCTGCCTTGTTTGTAATTGTCTCAACGAGAAGTTGTAATTAAGTATATATATATATATATATATATATATATATATATATATATATATATATATATATATGAAAATAATCAAGACAAACCTCTCCCTTCAAATAAACTAAAAACAAAGGCATTCCGGTTTTGACCCGGCAACAGTTGGAATACACAGAGAGTATGCGAACGTCGCACCATTATAATATAAAAACCTAATTATGACATTAAAATTCTTTATAACTATTTTTTTTCTCTTTATGGTGGCTTGCAATATTTCTTGGAGCAATTATAGCTAACATATGTTGCCAAGACCCTCATGTCCGACCCAAACAACGATCCACTGGTTTTTCCGCCTAAGCCCTTTTTTCCCATTCTCCAGCGAACACGCGAACGCACCAGACCGTCAACAAACATGGCGCCGGCCAAGAAGCGCAACGTGAGTTCGCAACCTAATGCAAAAAGGAGCAAAATCGACTTGGAAGGCATTGTTGAACGTTTACTTGAAAGCAGAAAACATGCCAACGACGTTTTTGACATTCTCGAGTTCCTTCAGGTGAGAAAACGTAAAATACCCAAAACATTTCAACACCAGCCGATTACACTTCGTGTCATTCAGCTAATGTCGGCATGCTGCTGATCCACATTTGTCTTCTAAATGCACGCAGTCAGAAAAAGAGAAGAATGTTACCTGCGCTGTTAACGCCTGCTGCAAGCTGTTCTGCACCCTATTGGAGAGAAAGGATTTATTTATTGGAAAGCTCCCCGAGGAGGACGAGGCGTTGAACGGTACGTTTTCTGATCTAACATTATAAAGTTAACCAGTGGAGCTGGTGGAAGCTACAGTGCATTTGACCTGGGAGATCAACAGATGTGATGTTTTAAATTATCATGATCATGTGGCAATAATGACCTTCTGAAGATCATTGGGGAAGTTTCCTGGATGAAACAGATCTCCACCATACTTTAGTGGCCACGAGTTGCTTTACCACATATATTCATGTTTTTTAATTTAATTTTTTCATGCCAGGTCCACCTGCATGTTTATTACCGAAAAGATCAATCTTAATCTCAACCGACTAATGCAAAGGTAGTGCAAATTATACATTTCAGCACAAGGATAACGCAAAGTGCTTGAAACGTAGGAAAAGTGAGTTGGAATATAATGTAGAAAAACTGAAACAAAATAAAACATGGACAAGGGGTGGGTTAAACGAAGATACAAATTTCCTCTCTGTGGGACTATGACAGGGATTTAAAAAGAATGTCAAGCTATCAAGATCAAGCACATTTTCAAGATAAAGACTCAAAGTTTAGAATTAAGCAAAATTGTTTTACATATGGTGATATTTTATTATATTATAGAAAATGTAATTTGCTGGCTAGAATAATTTTTTTACCACATGTGACAAAATACATTTTAGATTGTATTTGTCCAGCATTTTCATTTTGAGTCATATTCTTCAAAAATGGGCTGTGGGGTGTAACAATGTCTCGTTCTACAAACCCTATTGTGACTATTGGTCTTCATGTTTATGGGCCCTGAAGCTGTAAGTGATTATTTTTATTATTATTTTTGCTCCAGGTGGACGCAGCGCTGAGGAGAAGTACAAGATTTTCATGCGACACCGTTACAACAGCTGTGTGGAGATAATGCTGGAGCATCTCAACCATGAAATACATGAAGTTAAGGTAAGCTCTCTTTGAAATGTAGCTATTTTATTTTTATTTTTATTTTTACAATACAGAAATCTTTTTGAATGGTTAAATTAGTGCATGCTGAAGCGGCAGCATATATACTGATCTTACCTCAAATGTAAAACTGTGTGTTTTATTCCCTAGCTGAGTCAATTTAATCAGCTTGTGGTGTTTAAAAAGAGGCTCAATATTTTCCATGCAATTTTAATAAGTACTTTGTGTATGTATGGCTTTGTAAGATCTTCATACTGTAAAAAAAAAAGAATTTCCCCCGACAGGCGTTAGCTTTTTTTTTTTCCACACTTGAATATTGTAAATAATAAAGAGTAATTTAAATGTAATACAGCAATAATCCCAGTAAATACAAAACGCTTTTTTCTTCATTTTGATTTAATTTATTAAAGGAAGATCTATTTAAACCAGCCTGGCCCTCTGTGTCATCAGTCCACAGATCATTAAGATGTTTTTTGGCAGTTATCAGACAGGTTTTTGTGATCAGCTCAGTCGATCTTAACCTTTGGACTCTCCCATAGATGACTTTTGTGTCTGAGTCTTTTCTTCTCGTTGAGTCACTAACACGGATCCTAACCGTGGTAGATAAAGTTGTTCTTCTGGGACCCCGAATGAGTCGTTGATGCACTCTTAAAGTAATTTTGGTGGGCAAGGCCCACTCTGTAAGGTTAAGCTTACTCCTTGGTGGAGTCTTCATGTCTTAGAAAGGACTTTGATTCTCATATTTTCTTGTATTTCTTTAGATAAAGTGTTACTTTTTGTGATATTTTGGCCAACTTGATGTTGTCCGACAGGCTCTGTTAGTATAATTTCTACTTCTGTCTTGGACCTTGGAGTGGCTAGTGAAAAAAAGAAATAAAACTGCATTTTGCATTTATTTGGTTATTTTTGACACTTCTATCTTATGTCCTAATATAGGAGAGCGCCCTGTGCTGCCTGATGAAATTTGCTGCAGAACAAGGACAGCATCCTCTGGAAGATCTGGACTGGAGTGAACACTTCAGTTTCCCACGAGAACTGATCCACGTAGGAGTTTATTAGTTTTGTTTTTACCAACCATATTTCACACGCTCCTTTATTTGTTTTGAATTCTCATCTTATTCCACAAAGCTGAAACTCACAGTTGAAGGAAACGTTTGACATTTCGGATTCCTTTCGCGTACAGGCAGTGGTGCAAACCCTTCTGTCTCAGACCTCGGACAACTCCCTGCTGATCTCCAGGTTCCAGGAGTTCCTTGAGATGGAAGATGTACGTTATTACGTGATGAGCGCCATCCGTGAAAACGTTGCCACGGTCATGGACAAAAACAAAGGGGTAGGAAACCGTCGCCTTCCAGTTGTACCTTTCAGTGTTGCTGCTGTTGTGTTTTTATCTGAAAACGACACCTGATTTAGAGTTTGTTTTTTTATTTTTAGGCTGTCTTGCCTGTATATCAGTCCAATGTGTTCACTCTCATGTCCAACATTAATATGCCAAGCCAGGACTCTGAGCTTACCAACTTCATGGTCAAACAGGAAGGTAAGTGGTTTTGCAGAAAACAACTGCATAGGTCTGTTTGTTTTTGCTGAATAGTCTCCATTTTTAAACAGAGTGAATATCGCTAACCTGAAATGTTCTTTTCAGCCAAGCATGAGGATTGGAAGGCAGCAAAGCTGCTTGTAAGTGAAACATTTAAACTCTTTACTTGTCTTAACTTTGTTCCGAGTTAGCCACGTAACGCTCTGTCTCCCCTTCAGGACCACAAACGGGCCTTTGAGAGAATGTGGCTTGGATTTTTGAAGTATAAGGTAAATATTTAGAGTACACAGTTAACAGTTTGTCTTCCTTGCTTACTTCCTTAGTCTCGTTTTTTTTTTGACCGCTCCCTTTGTGTTGTAGTTGCCTAACAGCATGTATAAAAAGGTGTTGGTGATCCTTCATGACTCCATCTTGCCACACATGAGCAAACCCACACTGATGATTGACTTTTTGACAGCTGCCTATGATGTTGGTAAGTATTTTTACAAAAAAATTGATTGCTGTCAGTTCTGTAGCAGTTTTCCTTCTTTTTTTTCTGATTTTGATACTTTTCTTATTTCTTTTCTGATTTTAATACTAAAAGTATTTTCACTGAATTTATTTGCAAAGCCTAAAACTTTGCAAAGCCACATTTTTTTTAGACAGTTGTTATAATGAATGTAGACGTCTGTAAAACCTTTAAGCATCTCATGGTTTTTGAGCTTCTAAAATTAAAATTTTGAAGTCAGCAGGATTCTTTAAAAAAAATTTTTTTTTAAAGTTTGGAACATTTTAAAATTTCTAACATTATCAACACTTGCCTCCTTGGTAGAGATAAGAAAAAAACAAAAACAAATGAATCTTTTGTTATACTAGCATAATTATAAGGCCCAGTGTGGATGATTTATACACTGGTGCACCATCTAGAGCTGCGCTAAATGAATTAAAATCAACCTCGCCGGTAAGCGCACAATAACTCCTACAGAAGCCGTGGAGTGTCATAAATGTGACAAAGTCAACATGTCCTCCATGTATTAGCTACAGCTAATAGCTAAGGTCATTTTGTGAAATGGTTTTTGGCACTGTTGGCAAGTCCGCTTGTTTTTTTTTTTTATAAAGTCGCTTGTAAATTCCAAACGTCGCATTTTTTTTTTTTTTGCTAGTCTCTGAATGTACAGTCGCTTATTTGGGCTCTATTATAAGACTATAAATTAATGTTAGAATTAAAAAAAGTCATATTATGCTAATGCAATAAAAGATGAAATTATTATGCAGGTTTTGTGACATCTTTGTTAGAGATGGAAGTGAATATACCTGTGTTTATGGGAAAAATATATCATGGTTCTGTTTTAATAGGTGGAGCTATCAGTCTGCTGGCCCTAAATGGCCTATTTGTGCTCATTCATCAACACAACCTGTGAGTATCATGTAAAATCACATCAATTACTTTCACTTAGTAGCAGTAAAAATAACAAATAAATGAAAGTTAAGTCCCATCTTTAAATCAGTCAATGTAAACTATTTAAATTGACTCAAATCCTGTTTGTTGTTTTTCTTGACAGAGAATATCCTGATTTCTATAAAAAGTTGTATAACCTTCTTGAGCCGTCAGTTTTCCATGTGAAGTACAGAGCTCGCTTCTTCCATCTGGCCAATCTTTTCCTTAGCTCCAGGTAACACCGTTCCTCCTCTGTTCGTTTGCACTAGCGTGTTTTAGCTCCCACATAACACAGCATATTAACGCACACACTTTCTTACGTGTATGCTTTGTTGGTGCTCGTCTCCAGTCACCTGCCGGTCTACCTGGTGGCCGCGTTCGCCAAACGCCTGGCTCGTCTGGCTCTTACCGCTCCCCCCACAGCTCTGCTCATCGTGCTGCCCTTCATCTACAACCTGATCCGACGCCATCCGTCCTGCAGAGTTCTGATTCACAAGCCTAGCGCAGAAGACGGTGAGTCACATTTCTCTATATGGCTGGGTTTGTTGCAGCTTTGACATTTAAGTCTAAAGTGGTAAATAAGAATCTTGTTTTTATGTTCATCTCGCATCTGAAACAGAACACGGATATAGTTATGAACTACAGTTGTTTTTGTTCACAGAGCTCCTTGAAGACCCATATTTGATGGAAGAAGAAGATCCAGCGCTTTGTCGTGCCTTAGAAAGCAGCTTGTGGGAAATTAAGGTAGGCAGTTTAGCTAAACGGTTCTTTCTGTAAGCACCAGATCTCAGAAAAAGGGTAGAAAACTGAACTTTAAAGCTGAAAGAAAGGATTAGCAGTATAACTCCACAAACTGATAGGCTTTTCTCATCCTTTTGTTTTTCAAAATAATCGCATTTAGTAAATTTAGGCCACACTGTTTCTTTAATTGTCAAAAGCAACGTTTGCGACTCAGTTTATAAATTCAATGAGGATTTAACAGCATCTAGGGGTGTTTATAAATCTGGGTTGACAGATTTTGTTGCTTCTTTTTTTTGCAGCCTTGCTTAGAAATAGTTCAGTGAACCCTGAAACGTTTGACTGTGGTGCAAGTAGTCTTGAGACAGCAAAATGTCGTTTAAAGTTACATTTATAAATCGGACTGGTGACACTGAAGCTGAAAATGTTGCAGAGGATCAAACATTCACAAATGGACGTTTTAAGCGATACAATGACGCGTCAAACAATCTTTCAGCTTTACCTGAGGGGTAGCACTGGAATTGCTTTGCATTGTGTCAATGGCGTTGCAGCAATCCCTCATACTGAGCATGCATGTAGCGACAGTGGAAAGCAAATCTTCCCTTTAACGGGAAAAAAAACAAACTGTTATTTAGACAATGTTTTAGTTGGGGAAAGAAATAAAAAAAAAGATTTGTAGTTAGTCCTCACATAAAAACTTGGTACATCCCAGAGCTTAAACATTACTTCCTGGAGCTCGGAGGTTACCCTTCCTGGAACTTGAGTTTTAGCTTTTGCTGAACTTTATTTTTGCCGTTCATGGAACTTACAATGTGCGTTCCTGGAACATGCCAGTTAATACCACGGCGTTCTCAAAAGGTAGTTGGTAAGTTCCAGGAATTAATTTGGGATATTTAGGGAAAGTACTAAGTATGTTTCTAGAAAGTATTTGATAAGGTCCTGAAAGTACTTGCAAAGATAAGTAACCTCTAAGTTCCAGGACAGTGACTTGTAAGTTGCATGAAAGTTCTGAAAAGCAACTTTTGATCTGGTGAAGAATCTAGTAAATTCCAGGCAGATTTATAATGATCTCTGGAAAGTAGTTGCTAAACTACTAAAGTAACTTCTCAACTCTGTAAAAGTACCTAGTAAATTTTAAGGACAGTGACCCTTAAATCTTTTTTAAAAGTTCCTGGAAAGTTCAGGAAAGTAACTGGTCAGCTCTGGAAGTTCATTTTTTGGAAAATAGCATCTATGTTATGCAGCATGTAGGACTTTCTACAGTCTCTTGTTTCTTGTTTCACAGACACTGCAGAAGCATTATCATCCAGATGTGGCCAAAGCTGCTATGCTGATCAACAAACCTCTACCAGAGCAGGAAGATGACCTCAATGAGGTGCTGGAGATGACTGCTTATGAGGTAAAGAAGCATTCTCTGTTTCTACAATACAGCCTAAATAGTTTTTTGCATATAAATCAGAATGAAACTGCTGCATGTTTTACAGATATCTCTCTAGCATGATCCGCAATATGTCCAATCTTCTTGTTTTCAGCTGATGGAGCGAGACCTGAAGCCGTCACAGAGCAAGAGTGTCCCGCTGGAGTTTGAAGCTGCTACACATTTACTAAAAGGAGGAGGAGAAGTGTTGGGACAACACTTTTGTCTAGTTTAAAAGATAAAAAATAATCTTCAGCCACTGTTTATAACTGTTTTTAAGCTGTTAATGTTTCTTTGATGAATGCCTGAAGAATAGGCAAACGTCATGTACAAAACTGCCATATGAATCTAGTTTTCCTTTTATGATTAGAGAACCAGAAATGTTATTGTTCTTCTTTGAACTTGACTTGTATTGCTGCCTTTCTACCTACCCATCAACAGCTTATGTGCTCAATAAATATTAAGCTGCAGTACCTCTGCATCAGAGTTTTCTCCTGTTTGACTGGTTGTTGGAACAATGATGTGAAATTATTGGCAGAGTATATTGATTTAACATATGAAATGCCTAAAGTCAACCCAATTTGAAGGTAAAATCTGGGATGAAAGCATAAAATAAGCTCTGAAAAAATGAAAAAAAAGAAGCTTTTTTTGTGCAAATTTTGCATACATTTTGTGTTTTGTAGATGTTTAAACTAAGCTTGTATTTAAAGCCCCTGAGGTGCAGATAGAGTAGAATAGGCTGGTGTGCACACCACTTTAACAATAAATACGCTTCTTCAAACACTTAGCTGGTTTAGGGGTTACCAAATCCCTAAAGTTCAAGGGTTGTGTTTAAACATCCACTCTCAAAAGAGTCCATCGAGAACCAGTAGCTCAATGGTCCAACGGTTTCTCATTCTGACCACCAACGACGGCTGCCTGAAGGAAAGAGAAATGAAATGTATTTATTTCAACTTAAAACCTTCAACCATAAATTTTATTATGATAGTATTACTCCAATGTAAAATAGAAAATACATTTTTACCCATTGGGATTATAACAACCTTCTCCGGTGATTTAACTGGTGAATAACTGCTCAATATCAGTAGTATTTCAGTAAATTTGGTTTCCTCACATAGTCTTTATGTTACACTGGACCTGATCCAAACAAAAGGTCAGACATTGCATCTGCAGTTGGGTAATAAATCGTTGACCAATAAATTCACCTGAGCCTTCTCAGTCCTGGGCTCATTGCCTTTATCGCACTCTAACCTTGTTTTCCACCCATGCAGATGTTCATTGAGATAAATATGTTTCCAGAGTTGACAGCAATCCCATTTTTTGTGGACTTGCTCCAAAATTTTAGACACAGCAAACAACCTTCTTGTAGAACAGACGTAAAAGGATGACTTTTTTTTTTTTTTTATTATTCAAGCATTCTGTATTTTTATTTCTCTAAAAAGCTGAGAATTAGTAAAAAGAACTTAGAAAGCTAAAAAATAAATAAATCATCTGTGGTCAGTTATTCTTTTTCATTAATAAAGCTTTATCTCCTACAGCGGGAGTTATGCTTTGTTTACTTAGTGATTTTAAAAAGAAATTTGTTTTTTTCATTTTTTACCAGGAGCTGGAAGTGTAAGACTAATGTTATTATTGGAACCAAAAAAAGCAATGAAACTTTTCTCTTGTTCTATTAATGTTCAGTCTGAAAACCAGGCAAAAGTAATTAATAGCAGCTCAAATAACTGGTTTTGGTGTAATTGTTGGCTGAAAAATAATTATAGGCTCTTATTTTAATGATTATTGTTTTGTCATAAGATCAATATATATGACATTCTTTTTGGGATTTACCCATCTGCCTCTGCATAAACTCATACATGTTTATTAATTTTTTAATATACTCAAAAGCTTACATATTTAAAAATTTCTGTTGGGTTACAGACTCATACAGTGTATCTAGTTAGTATTAATGCACCTCTGTAAATTCTCTATCATCAATTCAATCCAATTAGACGTATAGAAACAGTATTCAAAATAACTTTGATCCTAGTTATAAAACAAAGCAGTCAAGCTTAGTTTGTTTAATTTGATAAAACTTCTTTTATCTAATAAAACTATATTTCTGTTAACTGCTTTCACTTGTGATCAACGGTCATATAATGCCTTTTAAACATAAAAAGTGCTTCACAAGAAAATGTCATCTACATTAGAAGAACAGAAACAGCAATAAAAAGGATACAAATAAAATGTTCATATTAGTCTTCCTGCGGTCCACACATAAAAATCAGAAATCAAATGCAACCATTTAAAGTTACATTAAAGGTGTAATGCACACGTTTTCCCCCTGTGGCGACAAGTTGAAATGACACCAGTGTTGTGCGTGTGCATGGGAGGAGAGGAAAAGCACCTGTCGCTGTGACTGCACAAGTCTTTTGTTTAGAGGTGTAATGTTTTCTGAGGTAAGAAAGTTAATTCATTTATTAAAAAATAAATATTGAAATTAGCCGGCTCTCTTGCTAATGTATCAACGGTGGCGGAAGTGGCCAGGTTATCGAGAGTGCGCAGCACGTCACGCCCACGCCCAGAGAATTCGACTCGAATCACTCTCTCATGGAGCCTATGAAGGCAACTGCACTAAATAGAGGAAAACTCATTTTACACTTCGGGCAATTGTAAGGGCGTGTATGGGAATAAGAAAAATTCTATTTAACCTTTAAACTTGTGCAATGCACTTTGAACAATAAAGTAAAGCCAGTAAAGCCTTGAAGGTAAAAATATGCAAAACATCCATCCATTATCTAACACGTCTATGCCTTGTGGGGTCACGAGGGGTGCTGGTGCCTATCTATGTGCAAAACAGTAGTATCAAAAATAAAATATGGTATAGTTCGTTAAGTCATCTGCAGTAGCTCTGAGGAAAATATCTTCTTAAATGTTTTGAATTATACTTATGGTTACTGGCAGTTGTTTCCAATGAGATATAGCTCTATAATGTACCGTGGACTTCAGATGGTTTGTTGTCCCCCTGGATCGAGGGAATAATGTCTCTATCTACTTCCCGCCTTGTTGAATAACTCTGACAGTTTTCAGCAGAAACTTGTCGTTCAGCAATAAATAGCTTATAGGTTACACTTTGGACTATATACATTTTTTCTGGTATTAAAAAGTGTACTTCATCTTTACCAGTGACAGATTTAAGTTGTAATAAACAAAAAAAAAAAATATGTAGTTGCCACAATCTAAGTCCAGAAATCTGAATTCAGATAATTATTTATTATTTATTTATGTGCTGGACAGAAAAAATTATGTTTTGATGCCATGCTAAGGACACAGTAGTACATTGGTATTTTTTCAGTACTATCAGTTTATGAGGTTCAGATTTTATTTTGTTGCAGCAAAAATATAAAAAAGAGTTGCCATTCACTGATTGGTAAAATACCTGTTATATTATCAGGGATAGGCTACTTTTACTTAAAAGGTTAAGTTTATTTAGAACGGCATAAAGATGGAGCATTTTGTGATGCTTTGTCTTAAATGTACAGGCAAAAGGTTGGCTTTTATGAGCTGGTCATTATAAGTCCTCTTCAGTCTTCCTTCTCTTGCTAAGTGGAGCATATGGTCACACAGTGGGCAGTCCAGAGTAAAAGGACATAGCAAGGGAAAATCCTGAATCATACTTCAATTGTTCTTCAGAAGAGGTAGTCACACTAAAATAATCCACAGATAGCCACGCCTAACACACAGTAGCACAACTATAGTCAGGGAGGCAACAAAGTATGTTGTGAATCTTGTGCATGTAGGCATTTCAATTTTTCTTTTCAAGAAGGAGGATAGACAAAGCTGAGAACCAAGACAAGAAACTGTTAAAGTGCAACATCCCCTTGACAAGAACAGAAATTGAGGACTGTATTTTGAACAGGTAAGTGTTTCTAATGTTTAAGGTATAGTATTTTTGACCTTCTGTCAGGACTTCTGATTTTATCCTCCCTTTCCACTTATTTATCGTCCAGTTCTTCTAGCTGACCATCATTAAAACAAGTTTTGTTTGTTCAGCTCCAGGAAGAGATGGATCTGTTTTGTGTTTGTACACCTCAAAGGAAGCCATGTAAGCTGAACTACTGTAAACCAATTTGAGTTTCTTACCAGCAGTTTGTCAGCTGTGTTTTAGCTGTGCGTGTGTGAAAAGTATCAAAATTAAAGTCTGACTGAAATAAAAGAGCAACTTTGCACCAAAAAGCTGATTCTCATATGTACACAACTACATTTTGCCAGGATGTGTAGCATGTCACTTTGATGAGCCGAGAACAGAAAGATAATTAAACAAGAGTCAGGCTTGCTACTTCCTACAGCAGATCACATCTCTGGGTCACATTTTTATGTGAAAAAAAAAAAATCCAGCAAACACCCGACACAGCACTTAAAAGATGATTAATGCTTAAGTTTATAAATTCTTGTATGTTTTCAGCTCTTTGGGAATCACCTTGATGGTGCTAAACTGTTATTTTAAGTCCAACAAACTGTGTTTTGCTCAATTTGCATTTGGACAATCCTAATGTAAAAAAACCTCTAAAAAGTCTATTTTGTGGTTCTTCTGTTTGAATAGACGTAGTTGGCACAGTCACCTTTAATTATCTGTTTATATACTTATGTCAGCAAACGTATATACTTTATATAGTTTGTCATGTTCTGCTACTGTTTTGAAATGTTTAGTTTATTCTCAATATATACATTTACTATGCCCTGTTTGCTAATTTTATTTGTACTGTTTTGACGTTATTTTTTAGCCAGTTTCAAATAGTTTTTTCAATGTTTATTGCATGAAATTGCAACAAGATAGGCATATTGACTCCAATGTTTGACCTAAATGAGATCTGTGTCCTCCCAGAGTTTTCTCTTTAAAGCAACACAATAGTACTCTATCATATCTTTGGCAAATTTCTTTATGCTACAAAACAAATGGTAGAAATTACTTTGCTTGCTAAAGGATGGTAGGTAATAAAGTACCCAAGGAAACAATTTAAAAAGGGTTTTAACCCATCTAACTGTTGAGAAACAACTCAACCACTAAACAAAGGCAAATTTGCATCATGTTATTTGTTAAACAAAAAGAGGCTTTGCCCTTTTTGTGGACTAAAATGAAACCCACATTTCCTCATGTAAACAAAGCACAATTTTCTTTTTATTTCACGGTAGATTTTAACAAATTAGATTGGTAAAGTTTGTAGTGCATCAACGGATCTAAATAAAGCCTAACTTTTCAGTACGTCAGTAGCTAACTTAGCCCCAATGTTCAATATTGTTTAAGGCAGACATGTCCAAAGTGCGGCCCGGGGGCCATTTGTGGCCCCTGCGCTGATTTTGGGTGGCCCCCCAACTGCATTTCAAGAAAGATTTGGTCCACCAGCACTGATGCAGATGCAAGCTTTTAGTTTTATAGATTAGGGGCAAATTTATTACAGAAAGGTCAAAATCCTACAGTTGAAAATGTTTAGCACAACACAAAGTATTGATCGTTTTAAAAACACCCCTTTGACATTCTCTTTCATTTCATAGTGACATCTATCCAATGATATTTGATTACTCATTACTTTGGTGCATTAAATCTGGTTTGAATTCAATTAACAAAATTGGCTAATTACTGCAAGTGTTTTCAAAGAACATCTGACCCAAATACTGTTATTGTATAAACCAAAAAGAGCAAAGTTTTTTATTGTCAGAGTCAAACTAAATTATTCAAAATAATTTTTAATATGACAAATGAACAAAATCCTTTTTTAAATTTTGGATCTACAATAATTTACACATTAATTTGCTACCCAAAATCTGACTACTGTTTAAATTTAAAATGATCATATTTTTTTTATTTCTTGACCTTCGAGTTCCTTTGACTTGAGAATTTTGGCCCATATAGCGAAAGTTTGGTATAGTTTGGACACCTCTGGTTTAAGGTGTTGGACACCTCAAACAATCTCAACAAAGTGTGACTTTCTGCATCCATGTTTACGCTGAAAATGAGCGAGAACTACTGGCAAAAATGTACATTTTTCTTTGTATATTTTTTGGCTTAATGAGTACAGCTGATATTAAATATAGTGATATAAAGATGTCCATGGGCAACCAGTTCAGTATTTATGCAGGGTATATTTAGTTGGAAACTGTGAGTGTTGCAATTTACTTTGTAAAAAATAATTCACATAAAAAATAGAACATTTTTATTTTTATATTTTTATTTTTTGCATAAACTGTAGGACCCATGAGCGTTGTGTACCCTTGCTCCTGTGTCTCCCATCCTCAAGGTGAGTCAGATTAGAAAATCTGTTCAAGCATGTGGTTGAGGCATTAAGCAAGAGAGAGAGAGAGAGAGTTATTTTACAAATCTACAACATGCTTCTGTGTTGGTGATCCTACTATCAAAAGAGAGATGTTATAGTTCGTCAATTGTAAACAAATTTAACTCTTTAAAATGTCGCATTATGCAACAGTTTATGTCATTATTGAATTTTAAATTCAATTTACTAGCATTTTAGGTTTCTCAACCCTTCATGTGTCAATGTTCAGCTGTGTAATTGCTTTAGGCCCAGAGTTCATGAGTGCAAGAGAGTGTTCGCTGGCACAAAAGTACATCCAGGTCAAGTTAGATGGGGATTTACCGCCTGCTGACAAAGGTTGATGCTTCTCCTGTCATCACGCTGTGATGAGTAATCCGCCCTTACATAACTCAGTAGAGCTCTCTTTCTCACTGATCGCATCCACACACTTTCCACTCCCAATTCACATATAAGTACATGCTGACAAGCTCAGAATTTAGGGGAATAATGTTAAACTGCAGGGGTGATTCCGCATTGAGTCTATGGAGGATTTTACTCTCGGGACTGATTTTTGGATCTAAGCATGGTTTATCCAAAAGTTATAGAAGAGGGGTTGATTAAGGTAATGGAAGATGATGATTGTGCACAGTTACTGTAAAAAGGTGCTTTTAAACCCTTAGTGAGTTTGGTATGTGGTGCATTTTTCAATGCAGATTTTATTTTATTTTATTTTTGGAGCTAGTTGTTATTTCAACTTTTAACTTTATGTTCTCTTTGTCATTTTGTTTCTTCATAGTAGGTACTTCTGGTCTGGCGTTCTGTTAGCTGTGACACCATCCAGGGAGGCAGATCATCCGCCATTACCCTCGCTAAACATAGAAAGGATTCCTAGATCAATGTGTGCTTCTGTGCTTTTTGTGTCTCTGCTCTGTCTTCTCTAACCCCCAGTCAGTCAAGGCAGATGACCGTTCACACTGAGCATGGTTCTGGTTCTGCTGGAGGTTTTTCCTTCCTGTTAAAGGGGAGTTTTCCTCTCCACTGTCGCTTCATGCATGCTCAGTATGAGGGATTGCTGCAAAGCCATCAACAATGCAGACGACTCTGTGGCTCTACGCTCTTTCAGGAGGAGTGAATGCTGCTTGACAAGACTAGATGCAATCTGCTGGGTTTCCTTAGATAGGAAACTTTGACCAATCTATCTGTATGATTTGATTGAATTAGACTTTATAAAGTGTCCTGAGATGACATGTGTTGTGAATTGGTGCTATATAAATAAAATTGAATTGAAAATTGCATTGAATTTAAAATCACGTGTTGATTAATTAAGATATAAATTCCTTTTGAGAAAGCTTATAGCGAGACTCATTTAAAATCGTCTCTGCAGGTACTGACCTTCTTTCCTCGCTGTTTTTATTTTCTCATTTCTATTTATGCATACATGGGAATGAGCATTGTTGTATAAATTTTTGTTGCAGTTTACTTTTTTCTCTCTCATTTTTCTCCTTTTAATAGAAAGTACTCCTGGCTCAGTAGCTCGGTGTTTAGCTGTTTTTTCTTTCCTGGATGTTGATGTGAATAACTCTGTCTACTCCTTAATTTTCTTTCCTATAATAAATAATCCTGGACTTTTGCTTTTGTGATACTTCTCTGAGTGCTCAACCCTGGTTTAGCCTGGTTCTGCTGTTTTCCTTCTGTTAAAAAATATTAGTTGCCCTCCACTCTCTTCATATACTTGCTCAGAATGAGCCGCAAAGTCAATTGCTTGATGCCATTGGCTAATCTTTTTACTTTTTACTAATTGGCATTAAATACCAAGCTGAATTTGACTGTATGGTATTGTATAATTGTGAATTGATGAAAATTAAAAGAACTGATTTGAAACAAATTTTAAACACAATATTTTTAATGCCATTTAAGTAATCCCTGGCAAGTTATTTGCTGACACGCCAGAGTTCAGGGTGTAAATAATGTTGAATTTTAGAATGTTTTTTTTTTTCAGGAGAGAATGAGGGGTCAGACAACCAGTACTAAGAAGGAAGATCTGCTGAGGCAGTCTCAGATGGAGTTGCAGTGGATCCAAAGACGGCTCGCTATGATCGGGGCCAGAAACGTGCACCACCAGCACCTCCCCCACATCAAGGGCAAGGTAACAATGTGCTGCTCTCTGCATACCTTTACAGCCTCCATTGCCATTACGGCAAAGATAAAGGCGCAAAGGGTGAACATTAATGTAAGTGAAAGTTCAAAATAAATGCAGTCTAGCATCAGGAAACAGATCAGCTATTGTTTTCGGGACATTATGCTTCAACATGTAAAATAATTTACCAGCAGGTGTAGGAGCGTGGTTAAAAAAAACCCAACTGAAACCAACAGTAATGATATGACTGGTGCTTATTCGTTTTCACTGAATCATTAATTAAGCGGGGTGTGTTCAAATTAATAGCAGTGCTGAGTTCAATCCCCTGTGTATAAGGGCAAGACATTTTGTACATGCTACTTAGAGTGCATGAATCTCTAAAACCATAGTAAAAAGGGCAAATTCTGCCATTGGTAGGAAAAAACCCCATCTTATTTGATTAAAAAGCTGATTGAAGAGAGGAAAACGTCCAAAGAAGTGCAGAAATGACATGCACTGTCATTTCAAACATCCCCAAAGGGTTTAAAATAGAAACCAAATCCAGAAAGACGCGAGGAAACATAAAATTACCTTTAATATGGATTAAAGAATAGCCATAATGGCATAGACGTAGCCAATGATCAGATTCAGGTAGATCAGGGAAGAATGGTTGCCGGTGAGTACCATTGCAATTAGAAGATCCCTAATTGAAACAGAGCTGTGGGAGGAAGGTCTCTTCAAAGTCCTAGTGTTGAAAAAAAAAAGATATGCCCTCAGGAGGCTACAATTTGTCAAAGAACACATTACCTGACCTAAAGAGAAATGGTGCAAGAATTTATGACCTAATAAAAAGAAGCCTGTTGGTTTCTGGTCCAGACAGTTTGTCACAGCACACTGCGAAGCACAGCAATAAGGCATGATGCTTTGGGGATGTTTTCTCAGCACTAGGCCACTTTATCACTTACAAGGGATCATGGATCAGTTTGAATACATCAACAGTTCTCGAATAGGTCATGTTGCCTCATGCCAAAGAGGAAAGGCCTATTGAAATCTGTGTTTCTAAAAGACAGCAATGCCAAACACGGCAGCAAGTGAGCAGAACATCAAACATCGAAACCAAAAAGTTTGCAGAAAAAATTGATGTCACACTAAAGCGTTTGATTACAACTGCAGTGTTCTCGTCCGATTCTTCAAAAACATGCACCTTTTGGTTGTTTTTAACCCTGTACTGACCCCATCCCTCCTTTAAACAGACATGACCCAATTACAAACCGCCGGGCAGACATGCCAGGAAGAGGGCAGCGCATCCTTAAAAGCTCACTTTAGTATTTAAAATCCAGGCCGAGAGAAAGGAGGGGATAAAAAGCTCAGGCTGTGATGTGCTCTAAAGGCAGCAGTTTGTTGACGTCGTTAAACGACACGTCGCCGTCAGCGGTTTGCATATTTAAAGGGGTCATTGCCTATTTCTGCCCAATCCAGTTCCCATCTGCTCCCGAGCCCCTGTCTCACAGGGCCTCATGTCAGGCCTGGAAACCAATTTACAGCAAGTAATGTGTCCACCATAAAGATGGGCGCAGACAGCAAGCAAGTGTTGCTAGGCAACAGAGTAGAACGGAGCATACGTTCTGCCTCCTCTCCGTCCTCACGCGCTTATGGTGTCGTTTCCTCTCCGACCTGTCCTCTGTCCTGCGCTGTGCTGTGCTGTGCTCTGTCCCGGTGTTGGCCAGGGAGCGGCCACGGACACGCTGAAAGCCTGCTGCTGATGTAACCTCACTAAAACCAGCACTCAGGCTTTAATTGAGCACTATTAGGGATTTAGAGGAAGTGAGGAAAGCAAAGTAAAGCTTGTTTGTGGGCTACGTTCTGGAGCACGAGCATGGAGACTGTATTTATGCGGTGCACTGACGTTAAAAGAGGGAATGAGATTAGGCGGCAGACGTTTATATACATTAGGTACAGAAGCTTCTGTTTTTTGTCTACCGACTGATTAGAAGGTTGCTGCAGATTATGTGAACTTCAATTTGACTTTAACTGTGCCTTGAACTTCATTTTATATAACATGTCCATCCAACAATAAAATACAACATTTTTCTCTGCTTTTCTTTCTTTAAAAAGTGCAAAATACATTGGGGGACGGTTTTGGCAGACCCAATTAAAGCACCATGCAAAACTTTTTTTCACCTAACAACCATAACCTTTAATGTACGTTATTAGGGATTTATTGGATAGAACAACTCAAAAATAGTGTATAACTGTGAAGCGGAAAGAAAAAGACACCTTGTTTTCAAAATCTTTTACAAATAACAATCGGAAACGGCATTGATATACATTTAGTCCCTCCTATTCTGATACCCCCAAATAAAATGCAGTGTGACAACCTGTCTTCAGGAGCCACCTAATTAGAAAGTGGTGCCTAGCTGTGTGTACCGGACTACAAATGCAGCTGTGGGGGTGATATTTTCAGCAGGTATGGTGGAACTGGTTAGAGTTGTTGGGAAGATAGATGGAGCCAAAACGCTGTTCAGTTCTCCCCAAAACTTAGACTTAGACAACTTTATTTGTCATTTTGTTTTGCACAGAGTGCGTACAGAACGAAATTTCGTTGCATACAGCTTGTAAATTGCAGTAAAAACCTGGTAGAGGCTGCAAAAGGCCTGAGACTGTGGCGGAGGTTCACCTTCCAGCAGGAAAGTAGCCCTAAACATACAGCCAGGGTGACAATGAAATGCTTTAGACTGAAATCAGACTTGAAAGGTGATGTTCACCGATGCTCTCCGTCCAGTCGCACGGAGCATGAGCTTGTTTGCTCATGAGTTGGGACAAAATGTAGTCTCTAAATGCGTGAAGCTGTTTAAGACGTAACTCCGATGATGCGCAGTAGTGATTGCAGTAAAGAGTGGTTTTGACTCAAGGGGACTGAAAACAAATGTATTCTACACGCACAAAAAACAATTTTTCGAAAACCTTTGCGTCTTTTTTCTTCACTACACAGCTACGCTCTACTTTTCCGTTGCTCTGTCACATAAAACCAGCACAAGAGGTAGGAATACGTTTGCCAGCCGCTGCGTGTTTGGGCAGTGAATTAAGAGGGGGGAGGCTGTCTGTGATGTAATGATTCAAACATCGCTGCTCAGCAGATTTACACATCCTGTTTAAATGAAAGCAGCCATGTGTGATGCTGTTTTTTTTTTGGTCAGCTGAACAGCGAGTACACACGCGGCCGAGAGAGATAGAGGGAGAAAACTCAGGGTTTACAGCACGGCTGAGGGATGAAGCCTCCACTGCTAATACATTCACAGATGAGGCCGTGTGTGGAAGGATCAGCCAGGTAACAGTTTTGGGGGGATTTGTGTTTGACTGACACATCCAGCCGGCTCTAGCTGAATGCAGCCAAGGCAAACCATTAAAAACCGCTGAAAGACTCAGTGCACACGCAGACGTGTTGCTTCTGCCCTGATGCCTGGTTTTGGCCACGCCACAAGAACAGGGATGAGTCCTGTGGGACAGACGGGTGACTGCTTTTGAGGTAGGGATGTTGTTGTTATTATAAATGCAAATAGATATATCTACAATTTTTTTTTATTTCTGTTTTTCTTGTCTTGCAGTTTTAACTTGTTTTACCGGGCACATTATGTGACTCCTGTATGCCCGGGGAATAGAAATATTATTACATTTATATCTTTATAGAAAACTTAGGAAGCAGACTGTAGCCGACACGATAGAAATCTCAAATAATCTACAGCTTTGAACCTTCACTAGAGAGTCAGAGTGGCACATCCCAAGTTGTAAACTCTGCAGTCCTCATGCAATTGCATGACTGAGACACCAGAGGGAGATATTACAGTTAAAAACAAGATAAATTGTGTTGATCCCGGTTTTATAGTTGTAAAATCCTTAACATTTCACATATTCTATATGTACTTCTAGGAAAGCTGTTTTTGAAGGTGTTATTTTGAATAATCAAAAAAAAAAAAAATTCTGCGTTATGACTAATCAAACTTAATTTCCTTTTAATGTTAGGAAACACCAGAGGGCAAAAAAGTAATTTAAAAAAAAAAAACAATTTGCAAAATATTATTTTGTGACATAGGTTTCTTACAACATTTTGCACATTATTCAATCTGTTTTGAATAAATAATGTATTCCCGGGGAAGCCATTATTGGTGTTCCTGTTGTTTTGCATTGTTTGCTGCGCTGCCTACGGACTTGAAGTGAGTCCCGGCATGATGCCTGGTCTTGGTCTTGCACTCCCTCCCACCGCAGTGGAAGGATGAGCACCTTAGAGGGCTCTCTGAAATGCCATTGAAGTTAAGTAAAGCAGTAATCATGTCCTAGCATCAGCTGTTCTGGCTGCTGACTTTCCTGAGAGCAGTGCACACACTGCAACTCCTCTAGGTTTGTGCCTCTTCTGCACAGCTTTGACATTTAGAATTGGTAAAAAAAAACAACAACAATATCCAGTCAGAAACACATGATAATTGAAATATATAGTATCCTACTATGTACAATGAACTTCACATAGATTGACACAATACAAAACAACAACGAAGAACCCAAGTAAAAAAAAAAAAACTTGTGCTGGTATCATTCTAGAAGGTTTTACTAATTAAATTTGGAGATATGAACAGTTTTCTACATTCATTACCTAATTTTTAAAATGTTTTTTGCACACATAATTCCCTTTCTCATTCTTCCAAAGCATGCCCCATTCTGTCCACTCACAGGGAAGTAGAACTGCCCTCTTTATCCATACGCTGTTGGTTTATCCAATGATGAAGGAACACAAATATGTGTCCCAGGTGAATTCAGTGTCATGCACACGCTTGAAATATGTCCCAACATTTTAGTCTCTGGAGAAAAGGGTGATTTAATTGTACTCCAATAACAAAAATAATCTTGTTTAAACAAAAATACTAACAGAAATGCATTTTCTAGCTGAGGAAAAAGTCAGGACACACTCATCCCTAATAGACATTGTTGCCTCCTTGGTGAAATAATTCCTGCAGGCGTTAACCACTTTCTTTTTGGTCTGAGTGACCTCAAATTTTCCTCAAGAGCCCCTTTTCCACCAGCTTGGTATAGCCAGGATCTACTTGTGATTGCCTGCTTGCATCATTTTAGCAACAGTCTTTTTTTTCAGGGCTAGCCTGGGTTTTTCTGGCCAGACCAGGAGCATTTTGGAGGCCCTGAGCAGAAATGCTGTGGGGTGCCCCCAAGTGGCAATGACCAATAATACAGGATTTGTCAGTGTTTCTCTTTATTTCCAATATAGCTTCTCAATATTTATGTTTGGAAAACAGTTGCAATAAGTAAGAGGAGAAATTAAAATCTTGAAAAAAACATTGAATTCATTTTGCATCAACATAGGTGCACATGCTTCAACACAAGCTACCTCTGGTTTACCTATCAAGGAGGAAAATTAACAAAGATTTTAAGTGGGATTAAATTCAGAAACAAAGTAATGAATAAAATGCAACAATGGACAGTGTAATACAAAAATCCTATGATTTACTGTTAGAATAAGACCTATTTTTTGTCTTGTTTTCACATGTATTTGTTTGATGCGACGCCTGAAAACATCATAAATGTCTGACTGTCTATACTCAGGTAAGCTGGGGTCTGTAAACGATGCACAGTTGCTACTTAGGGATCTGAAACGTGCCAGGAAATCATCCCCCACACTAAACCACCACCAGTGTGAACGACTGATAAAACGCAAGAGGGATCCACGCTTTAATGCTTTTTACACCAAAACTCTTAGCCTACAATCTCAGTTTCCTGCTGTTAGCAGACAGCGGAGGCACACAGTCTGGTCTTCGGACGCTTCAGTCCATCTGCTTCAAGGTTGGACGCATTAATCATTCAGAGACGGCATTCTACAACTTGGTGGTACTGGGTGGTTATCTGTCACTAGCTCAATATTTCTTCTTTGTAGGACAGTTCTCTGTTGACCCGACAGATAGTTGTGTGGGAAAATCCTGGCAGGTCAGCATTTTCTGAAATTCTCTGATGGACTATGGAATGCTTAGAAACTTCTCAAATCTCCCCATTCAGATACTCAACTTTAACTTCAGTGAGGCGCCTTCAACGTGTATAGATGCCCAGACACACAGAGTTTCTGGAGTGTGGTTGGTTGGTTTGCTTTTTGTGTTAACAAGCATGTTTTTTTAAAATGATTAATGCCTTTCGTTTCTTTTTAGGGATCCGTTCTTGCAGCCGTTGCAGTATTGTTTATATTATATTTGAATCTCTTGGTCAACAAAACAAGTTATGTAGTGCAAAACCCCCACCCAAATAAACCTGAAAACACACCGGCCGATATGCAGATGAAACAAAACCCCAGTACAGTAATAATGTATTTCATATAAAGCTTTAAGATATTGGAGCTCTTAAACAATGTCTTAAAAACAGAGAATTAAATCTTGGCCCAGCTATCATCTGTGTGTTTTTTTTAGATATGTATATATAACAAACTTATGGACAAATTTGTAAAAAACAACAACACAGTGGCGAGAAAAGCTGTACTAAAACGTATCTGTTTAGAATTGTTGAGCTTACCCAAATAATTTGTATCCCCCCTTTTCGGCTTACGTTTCTGACGAAACAAATGCTGTTTATGCTTTTTTTTTTATGATGCCATGGTCCACATTTGTGTCATTGTCCTCTTCTGTGATGCAACTCCTGTCAGTGATTCAGCTTGCTCCCAACTCAGATGATGCGTCCTGAACAGGATGGCACAACTGTGTCCTCCCCGACACAGAGGAGTGGTTTCTGTCACAGCGTCTGCCGTCTGCATCCACAGGCCCTGAGCCATTGCACTGAATCATGCCTGTCTTAGATGTAGTGGCTGCCACTGATTAGAGATGATGTGTTTGCCTCATAGTCCAGGCAGCCAGATGCTAAAATCCATTTGATTAGAGCCTTTTATTTTGCAAGGCGTAGGATCTGTTGGCCTGTCTGCTTGGCAAGTCTGCAGCACAAGCAGGTGGACATCGCTTTCTTTCTATCTGCTTCAGAGGTCCGTCGTCCAGGAGCTAGGATCTTGCTGTCAGGATAAAACATCCTTTTTGGATGATGATTTTCAAAGAAGCAGGTCTGGCTAATGGTCAATAATGGATATTATGAGCTCAGCAGTGTCCCAGCAATTATGGCAATATGTTAACCGATTCATTAGAGTGATGTTTGAGCTTTCTGTTGCTTGGTGTTTCATATACAGTATTTCTAGCCAGTTAAAGCAATTCAAAAAGAGCAGCAAATTAATATTTTCACTATTACCCTGATTGTCATCTAAATGTAAATGGTAATTTAAAATTAATTGGAAAGATGATAGTCTTCATCCTATATCTATCTATCTATCTATCTATCTATCTATCTATCTATCTATCTATATATATATATATATATATATATATATATATATATATATATATATATATATATATATATATATACACATCCATTGATTCATTTTCTTACTCGCTTTATCCCTCATGGAGTCACAAGAGGTGCTGGTGCCTATCTCCAGCATTTCAATGGGTGAGAGGCAGGGTACACCCTGCATTGGTCGCCAGTCTAGATATATATATATATATATATATATATATATATATATATATATATATATATATATATATATATATATATTAGGGCTGGGCAACGATTAAAATATTTAATCGCGATTAATCGCATAATTTGCCTGATTAATCGCGATTAATCGCATTGTATTTACAAACTCCAAGAATGAATTCAAAAGTAGTGTAAAGAGCACTTTTATTTTAATGTTCTGCTGCCATATGAACAAAAGTGTTGTAACATTTGTAGCACTTATCAGTAACACATATTTAGTGTAAAGCTCAACTTAAACATGTAAAACAAAAAATAGCAATAATAATAAATTAAAGCTTATTGCCACTGACAGGGAATTCTCTTTATGGGGAAATAATCTACCAAAAGGTAACAGCAGGGAGCAGCATTACCATTTTATGTTCAATACCAAAGTTTAACTTGGCAGTGGTTACAACTAACTTGTTTCTGTCATATTCGATGCTGGAAGAACTTTAAACTGAAATGCTTGCTAACTCGATATGCTTGCGTTGCTTGCGTTTATTTGACGTTGACACGCGGTTTTTTGTTGTTGCTTTCTCGCGCGCATATAGTGAATGGCAGGGAAAAACAGGCAAAAACACATGGATACTTTGAAACGCGAAGCGACTTCACCAACGGCGTCGATGCAGACCTCGCTCTGCTCCGCACAAAACTTGTTCCGTTTGCCAACTCACCGCCTCGCCTAAGCAAATTCCTGCGGGAAACACCGCCTTCCGCATGTCGGCTTTGTTTTTTTCCGGCCAGCACCTTTCTTCCTCTTTGAATCCGAAGTTTGGTTGACAGCGAGGTTATTGGCGCATTATCGCCACCTACTGTTCTGATTCAAACCCCTACACCGTAGCAACAGACCTTCACAAAATAAAAGCATGTGAGCAACATGCGTTAATGCGATTTAAAGAAAATATCGCCGTTAATAGTCTAATGAGTTAACGCAAAATTAAAACGTTAACTTGCCCAGCCCTAATATATATATATATATATATATATATATATATATATATATATATATATATATATATATATATATGTGTATATATATATGTATTAGCTATGATAGTTGTCATAGTTTGTAGTACGCTGGGGGATGGTGTAGTGAATACACCCAACAACTGAACAGTTTCACTTATCAGCTTCCGCATCTTTGAGCTTGGACGACATAATCGTGGTGGAAATTGGTAAGCTGGAAGTCCATGATCTTGTTTAGCACCTCCGCTGCAAATACTGTTTCACAAAACGTAACACAGAACAGAAAAAACTGAACGGCTTGAAAATATGACCCAAATAGAATATATAGATATCTACACTGCAGCTAGAGAGATTACATTTCTCAAATTTTCATTACAAATTTTCTGCACTCCTAGAGAGTCTAAGTTCACATCCACATGTATTTAAGGGCTAAAATAAAAGATTTTCCTCGTCCCCTTTAAAACCCATGACTTCTGGGACTTGACAGACTTATGTGACAGACGTCTGGGAACATGGTCATCTTGAGAAACTGTTTCTGAGTTGTTGTTTTTTTTTTCATCTTTCATGTGACATTAATCCTTCATAAACTTAAAGCCAAACCAGAGGAGATTCTTGCATGAATGGCACCTTGCAGCCCCTCCCTGTGTGGCCAAACACACAACCAAACATATACATCAGGCCCGTTCTGCAAACAGTATGTAATAAATCAGAAAAGTTTAATTCAATCCGGTTTATTTATATAACAAATGCAATCTCAAGACACCCTACGAAAAAGTCCAGTGTATATTCAGAAATTTTCAGTCCATTTAATCCAATCGTAACAATTTATTTAAAGTTTGTTACATACTGCCATATTCAATGAATTAAAATATTATTTAAAAGTTCATTTATTTCAGTAATTCAATTCACTAAATCAAACACATTGTTAATTACACACAGACTGATGTTTTCAAGTATTTCTTCTAATTGTGATGGTTTTCTGCTTACAGCTAATGCAAACACAAAGTGTAAGATTGAATGCAGCAATCTGGTGTAGCAATCCCTCATACTGAGCATGCGTGTACTGATATTGGGGGGGGGGGGGGAAATCTAATGATTATTTATTGCTCCTTTTTGCCTCAACATTCTGGAATTGTAACAGTGGCGTGTACACTTTATTAAGCCACTGAATGCCAGCAAAAGCAACTTGGCTGCAGCAAAGCTTCAAATCAATACTTAAGATTAGCACAAAGGTTATGGCTATTTCTTCATAAACTCAATCACACAGAGTGCTCTATTATAGGTTTTCTACCAGTGATCTTGAGCTGGACCTGCTCATACCTTATTCAAATCGCTCTGCCATGAGTAGTTCTGCTGGCCTCAAAGGGATTGAGAAATTGGGGAAGTCAGAAGATTGACAGCTTAATTTGATTTCAAATATGTCGAGCTACGTTCAACCGAGTTGTTCAGATTTTTCTTTTTCTTTAAGATGCCAGATGAGCGTCCACAGTTTCCAGCTTGCAACCTGCTTGTCAGAGATATGATTTATATGTCCACGCAGGTTTCAAGTGAGTTAAAATTTAGCTTAAAATAAAAATCTTTGCTTTCAATAAAGTTTCAAAGCAGAAAAAAGATGCATGTAAATCCAACTGAGGTTCAAAACTTGAGAAGCAACAGCAGATTTTTTTTTCTGTTTGGTAATTTTGTTCCTGCTAATAGCTCCAAATGATAGAACTGCTTTTTTAGGAGCAAAACTGCCCCTTTCCCTAAATGTTTGGATTAAACTGCCTATTTCCGTAGCAGCTGATGCTCAGATTTCTTTCTTTTTTTGAACAGTTCATCATTGGATTGTACAAATGAGCACTTTTACTTTTTTAATTTTTGATCAGACAGTGGGTTCCCTTTCAAAGACCTGCCCCTCTCTGCCTCTTATCAGATCTGTGTAGGTGTGTGCGTTGGTCGACCCGTTTAGACCGAAACTGGGACTATTCTGTCCACAGAAAGGTTCACGCTGTCAGATCTATCAAACTGTGTGATTCATTGCTATAAAACGATATAAATATGCAAAAGCGTCGTATAGTGTATATAAAGGCGTCAGAGCAGTCGTCTCAAACTCCAGTCCTCGAGGGCCGGTGTCCTGCAGTTCTCAGATGTGTCTCGGCTTCAAAACATTTTATTCAAATATTAGCTAATTAGCAGAGCGCTCTTGAGCTTGACTCTATTCGTCAGTGAATGCAATTTAGCCATTTGATTTAGCTGTCACATCTAAAAGTTGCTGGACACCAGCACTCAAGGATTAGAGTTTGAGACCACTGTGACCGAGGAAGTAAAATTAGGGATAAAAAGAACAAACTGCTCCCTTTATCCCTTTTTTTTTCTTTCACTTCCTGGAACATTTACATATTTATACCTAACGTCTGCATGCCGTGAGCGCTTGTAACCGAAGTCAAACTCCTTGATTGCGCGCACAATCACGGACAATAAAGCTGATTCTGATTCTGATGTAGGGGGTTGGAGGGGAACACTGTTGCCTGACAGCAAGAGATGAACTTTGCTCCTGGATTTCACAGATTATTTCAGTTTATTCATGACAGTGTTACAAAGTGAGTTTAGCTTTGTATGTAAGACTTCTAGTTGTCGGCTAATTTGCAGACCTAGTCACTGTTTGGGCTTTTTGCTGTTACTGCTGTTAAAAATAGCAATAATCCACATTTCTGAAATGTTAATAGAATAATAAACTCTCGAAAAATTCCAAAACTATTTAGTATCAAAAGATTTAACAAAATCAACTTTTCTGAGTGAAGCATTATAAAATACACACAAGAAACTTGAAACAGCTTTGGTTGAGCCACTGCCTCTCTGTAATTTCCTAAGATAAGAATCACAGCTTGGCAATGACACGAGTTTATTCAAACATTTAAATAGAAACTTTAAATAATACAGATCAGCAATGTTTCCAAAAATTAAAGGAATGTGATGAACTGGGGTGCCTCTCTTCTCACACGCTGACCACATAAAATATGCACCAGCACCCTCCATGACACAAACACAATGAATGGGTTGCAGAAAATGGATTTGTCAGAGTGAAAAAGCAAATCACAACAGCCACTAATTTTGCAATGCACCAGGCGAATTATTTAATAATAACAATAATAATTTAATAACAACAGAAATCCTGACTATTATTTTTGAAGAGCTTCTCTGGATCTAACTTTGGAAACCCTGCACATTACCTTTTCCATCACTAACTTTTTAGTCTTATGAACCTGCTTTTCTTGGGGCTTTGTGGGGTGTAGACGTAGAGCCCCATGCATGGATTTACTTATTGTTAGTCACTGACGCAGCCATCTAGGGTTTGATTCCCGACCCTGGGACATGGGTTTCCTCCTTCTCTCTCTCTGCTCGTTTTCTGTCTTGAGTGCTGCTAGGTGCCATGAAAACCTTAAAAAAACACACACACACAACAAAAAACAAATCTACTTTTACAATAATCTAGCCTATGAAGAACTGAAGCTTTCAATTTGAAGAGTATCTGCCAACTTTAATTGTTGAGAGTTCAAGTTACTAAATCTGTTGATTTCAGGCCCATTAGAAATTTAAAGTCTACTCTAATGATAATCGAACATATGCAAGACTGAGTCCCTTGTTAGCTATTTTTCAAAATTATTTTAAGTCGAAATTATTTAAAAAGTCATTGTTGATCAGTTGTTTAGCCCTGTTAGAAATTCAGTCCTATGACTGTATAAATAGTTTTTGAAGTATATATATTAGCTTTATTTTGAAACTAAATACATACTTTTTCCATCACAGGTTCAGCCTCATTTTTGAATCTTAATTTTGCTATTATCTATGCAATAAAGCCTCATTAGTCATTTTTGAAAGAGTATCTGTGAGTCTTATTTTGAAAGTCCCATTGTATAAACAGCTATAGAGTGTCTGACTGTTTGCCATGATCATTCCTGGCTCTTGTGGGCAGCATGTGGTGTGAGGAGAAAGCAGAACCTCAGTTTCCTTCACAAAGATGATCAAAAATACACAAGATGTAAAGGTCCTATCAAACAGATACAGTATACTATATTTACATGTGTTCTCTTGTGTTTTATATACTTAAAAAACACAGGGAAAATGTGCAATTGACTGTCATTGCTAAATGTATTTTAATTTGTAGAGAGCATCTCGGAAACGTCTCGGCTGGAGATCAGAGCTGGTCCTATTGTCATCTATTGCTACTCTTCTGCTCGACAACAACAACTTTATAAAATAACTCAGTAATTTTCTCGCTTGTCTTTGTTCTTCCAGACTAAAAATGAGGTCTCATCTCAGCAAGCTGCAGGAGTCTACAACGTGAACCGCCTTCGAGTGTTGGAAGAGAAAAACAGGGCACTGAAGCATGAAGTAGTCGCTCTCCGCCAAGAGAAGCAACATTATAAGAAACTGGTATGTTTTTTTAAAAAATCCATTCAAGTTCAGCTTTTTAATACCAATATGTACACCATTCGTGTTAATTAGGGTGTCGTGTCAGTTAAAGTTAATTATGCGCATGTTTAGTTTCTATTTAAAATGGCTAAAATGTCTGGGATAATATTCCATGATTAAAGTTTTATTCTTCAAGGTACAGAATCACATGTTTCCCTCAGCCTGTTCTACCAAAGCAAACATGTGGGCGACTACAGTGTTGTTTATAGATAAAGAACCAACAGGGCCTCATAATGTAGATTCTTTTTATAGCACTATGTATGTTTTCGTTTCCATGACATGAATACGCATGTATTTGTGTATTTAGCAGATACGTCCCCCAAGTGGTCCCAAATGGCAAGGTGTGTTAGCCGTTGTCTTGGCAACATGCCCGTTTACAGGAGCGTGAACACATTATCAGACACAAACTGACAGAACCTAAATGTTTCTTCTGTTTTAAAACATTTCAATCTTACGTTAAAGATGACATCACAAATCGACAACTTTATAGATACATCCATTTTTACTCAAGACAACGTTTTTAAACCAGTTCCTGATATGTAGCACCTTCCAAAATATCCACACCCTAGAAATACTTTAAAGTATTTTATTATGACATATCGTTGTCAACCAACCCAAAGTACTGCATACATTTTAAAGGTGAAGGAAAATGACAAATGGTTTCAAAATATTTTTTCACAAATAAAAAAACCTAAAAAGTGTTGTGTGCATTAGTATCTGAGTCACACATCGAGACTGAAATCTTTTCTCTTTTGGGAAGTAGTTATAGCTAATTTGGATTAAACTGATAGTGTTTGTGAATCTCAGTTTACAATTCCTCATCCAGATTCAAAATTGGATTTAGGTTTGGACTTTGACTGGCACTCATCCTCACACATGAATATGCTTTGATTCAAATTTTTCTATTGTGGTTATTGGCTTTATATTCGGTATTGTTGTCCCGTTGGAAGGTGACCTCCGCCTCAGTCTTTTGCAGCTTCTAACAAGTTTTCTCCTAGAACATCCTGCTTACATAATGTTTTATATTTAGACCAGAAAGTTCTAGAAAGCTATTTCCTGGGATAGGGGAGGTACCTATCCCCGTGTTGCTCTGGGGGCTTTGGCTGTCACTTTGCACATCTTGTATTAAATAATACTACATATTTTTCAGTCATGTTATCAATGCGTTGGGTGTTTGTACCTGTAATACTTTATTGGTTGGTTTTGCTGTTATTTTTATATATCTCTCTACAGGTGTAGAAGCAGACTCTGAGGATTTTACCTTGTACTCTACCCTATTTTTGTCATCTTTTCTCCCTTTTAGCATTTGTCTCATCTTTTTTTCTTTCTTTCTTTCTATTTTACCTTTTCGTTTCTGTGTCCATTGGATTTTAAATAATCCCAAAATAAAATCTAATAAAGTTTTTTGCATATATATATATATATATATATATATATATATATATATATATATATATATATATATATATATATATATATATATATATATCAAGCGGAGCACTATAGCAAAAGAAGCAATGCTCCACTTGTGAAAGTAAGTCTGTTGGGCTCTCTTTGGCATTAAGAAAGCAATTCTTACTGTAACGCTACACTGCCAGACAGCACACATTAAAAAAGAAAAAAAGCAAAGAAAAAAAATGAAGATAGTGTCTTTTTCCCCCCATACCTCACAAATATGCATTTGTTTATCACATAAATCCTTCCTAAATGCGTTCAAGTTTTTGGTTGTTATCTGACAAAATAGGAACAATTTCTGAGGGAATGAAATATTTCTCAAGGCACTGTAGTTTTGCTCTGTCTTTAGGGCAGCTTTATCCACAAACTGCATCATTCTCATTTATGCAAAGCCAAACTCAGCTATGGATCAGTTAGGCTGAGAGAAACTCAGATGTAGGAGCAAGTTTATTCTAACATATTTGCCTAAGAAGATTTGTTCTTTGGGGGTTGAGTTTTAGAATGCCTTAAAAGAAAAGGGCAAATATGTAGCTATTTATTATTATTATAAAATTTTTATTTAACCATCATCCATCCATTCATCGTTTACATTCGCATATGCTTGCAGGGTGATAAAGGAGCTGGTGCATATCTCCAGCGGTCATTGAGCAACAGCTGTTGTACCTGGACAGGTCACGAAAGAGCAACTCAGAAAAACAGAACCACACACACACACACACACACACACACACACACACACACACACACACACACACACACACACACACACACACACACACACACAGAAAAACCCAAGACCAGGAGGGTTTGAACGCAGGACCAGCTTACTGCAAGGCAACTTTGCTACCCACTACACCACCAAAAAGCCCTATAGCTAAAAACGATAATTTTTAGGGAAAATATATAGTATGACAAAATTATTTGTTAGTGAAAACAATAGATTTGTCACACACATATTTCATATATATGACAAAGGCTGGCAAAACAGATTAGAAATATTTAACTTTAATTTACCCTTTATTATTATTTCTCTGTGTAAAGCGTTTCAGCATAAACCATTCTACAAACCGCATTTTAGCAAAAGAACAAAAGAATCTCAGCAAAAGATAAGCCACACATCAAAACAGAGAAAGCTTGCTTTGCATTTTAAAGGGGACATGTCGTGCAAAAGCCATTTTTTTAGCCCTCTGTTTCTCCAGTGCTCTATTTCCTCTGGTTGTTTTTTGTTTTGTTCATATACAGCACTTTGAATCCTCCTATTACTGAAAAGTGCTTTATAAATAAACTTGTCTTAAATACATTTTGATGTGTACTTGGAGTCTCCAGTAGTGCAGAAAATGTGAATGTAGTTTTTCCAGGTGCTGCGTAGACATCTTTATATTCTTTTTGGATCATATTCTTCAAGCTGTTCAGTTTTCTCATTGTTTTTATTATTACATCACAGTATTTGTTACAGAACTACTCAACAAAGTAATTGACTTCCAATTTACTTTCTTGTGAATCCACCATCTTTACTTCTCTAAGCAATGTTGTAGTCCAAACTCAAGGATGTGGATAAGTAAAAATGTTTGGTTGTTCATTACACCGTTCCTAGGAATACTCCAAAAAATGACCAATCAGGGTGAATTTTTGAATTGAATTTAAGATTCAGGTTTGACTTCCAACATAGTTTGCAGTTTGTAATTACTTCATGAACGGCAACTTCAGAATTTTTTTTTCTGCTATCATGTATCAAAGATATACTTTTAATTTCTTTATTGGAAATTCAGGGTTATATTATTTTGCAAATAATGTATCTTTTCACATCATACAAAAAAAATATTTACAGAGCAACATATTTTTGTAAGTGAACTTAATTTGTGCTGACTATTTCCAATTATATTGACCATTCAAGGGTCATGCAAACCCAGTTGTATGCACAAAGGCACATATTCCCAAACATATTCCCAGATCTGCAGGTTTCTTTAGGATTAAGTGCCTTGCCTAGGAGCCCATGGACATGGGTGTAGGGGAGAAGGCTGGAATCAAACAAGACAGCTACTCTTCCCTTTGAGCCACTGATAATGCATAATTGAAACAACATTGGTCCCAGTTTTACACCTTGAGGAACCCCACTATAAATGTTCTTGCTTGTTTTAACATCTTAAAATACAGTCTCCAAATTACTTTTCAACAAAGGCAATCGTATCATTCAATGTCATTTCTTTGAAATTAATTTAGCACTATCTGAAGTGTGTCATCAGTTTTATTTATGACTAAAATATCACACGTTTAGATGAATGATATATTTGTGGGTTTTAGTGCTGTGTGGCTTTGCATGTCTTTCTATCAGGGCAAAAAAAAAAAGCTTTCTTCTGAAAGTAAAGACTATTACACAAATGTGTTTGTTTAATGTGGCCCAGTTCATTTGATTGTCAGCTAAACGGTACATAGGTGGTTTAAACCTTTAAACTGGTTGCACAGGAACAATGTGAAATGGACAGCCAACGTACCTCAGGTGAGGAATGACCTTCTGTGTGTTGTGTGGCTCCTGCTAAAAGGCCACAGCTGTCTCCCTGGACACCATTTCTATGGCAACAATTATGCACTGCCGGCAGCTGGCTCGTTCGCTCAGATGATAACCCTCATGATGAAATGGGCTGTCCCGGTGAAAAGAGGAGTCCCGCATCCAATAAATAATCCCTAATAGTGTTGTCTTATTTGACCCGGCAACCTCCATTTAAGGTCTTCTAATCAAAAAGGCGCCACCAGACCAGGGTTAATAATAGCACAGAAAAATGTTAATAAGTCTATTTAGATCTCAGCTGGATCCTAACACCACCTACAGGATTTTCGGTTAGCTTTTACTAACTAGCCAGTTTTTTTCCCACCTATTTTAAAAGGAATTAATTTAGAATTTTCTTTGTGTTCCCTTCATGATTAAATTTATCCCTGATAATGTTTTTTTTTAGATGTTCTTTTCTAACTAAATTATCCTCAGTCCATTGCCCACTCCATCTGTTGTCTTGTTGCTAAAGCAAAACCAGAGCACACAAGCTTTTGGCTTAAGAATAAGATAGAAAAAAAGAGAAGGATAAATAAGTTGCAAGGCCTTTTTAAAAAACCCATGACACAGATGCATTAAAAGAAGTTAAATATTGGATCTACACTTCTTGTTTCCACTGCTGTGAAATTGTCAGTTATATTTTACTAGCTTGATGTACGTATATTATGCCTATGATCCAGTGGAGGTCTGCCACCTTCCTGTTTTCCTTGTCAGTGGTTGACTGGGGACACTGGCCTGGCCTGTGTAGCCTCATGTTTTTAAAAATCAAAACAGACATGATGGATATCAGAGAGGGACTTGGTTGTAAAATTAATATGATTCTGTTTAGACCTCCGATCGCACATAAATGGGTTGTTTTCATAGAGTGAAGTAAAAGCATTCATTAACTTACATTCCCAAAATGTGGCTATTTCATCACCAACAACGTTGATTAATTTTTATTAGAATGCCATGTGATAGATCATCACAACATTCAAAGGTGACCAAAACATCAGCCAGAGAGCAGAGGAACCGAGAAGTGGTCTGTGGTCACCACCTGCAGAACCACTCCTTTATTGGGGCGGTCTTGCTAATTGCCTCTAGTTTCCACCTGTTGTCTATTCCATCTGCACAACAACAGCTGAAATTGATTGTCAATCAGTGTTGCTTCCTAAGTGGACACTTTGATTTCGCAGAAGTGTGATTGACATGGACTTAGATTGCGTTGTTTATGTGTTCCCTTTATTCTTTTAGCAGTGTAGTTAAAGCTCAGTCAAGTTGGAGGCACTGCATCCACACATTGTATTTTTTTTTAAGTTTTGACACCAATTCTCTTTTGGATTTAGGTTTGAAATTTGACTGGGCAATTCTAATAGAAGAATAGAACTGATTTTCTTAATCAGTTACGCGCTGCTGAGCTCTATCCAGCTACCAATCAAATCTGACCAGCCTCCGTGTCACTGCTTAACAAAATTATCACCAAAGCATAATGATGCAACCAGCATCTTTCACCATGGGGACGACGTGTTCAAGGTCATGTGCAGTGTTTGTTTTCCACCACATATAGTATTTTGCATGTAGAGCAAAAAAACAACAAGAAAACCCTCCAAAATTTTAATTTTGTTCTTATTTGACAAGAGCAACTTCTTCAACATATCTATGGTGTCTCCTACATGGCTTGTGGAAGTCTGTTAATGTGGCCTTCTTTCAGCACAAGCTTCATCTTTGCCTCTCTTCCATAAAGGCCAAGTGTCTGACTAAAGCTGTAGAGTCAAAACATTTTTTCACCTGAGTTGTGGATCTCTACAGCTCCTCCAGAGTTATCCTGGGCCTTTTGGCTACTTCACTGGTTAATGCGCTCCTTGACTCCCACATGAGCTTATGTGGCTGGCGCTCCCAGGGCTTTGTGGAGTCCTCTTTGGTCTTCATGAGGTGCTTTGCTGTGTATTGTTCTCAAACAAACCTCTGAGCCCTTCATGAGCAGCTATAATCATATCAACATTGAGTTACACACAGTTGGTCTATAATGACTAAGTCTATTTAGTTTTATAACTGTAAATGGGGCATTCACGAATCACAATGTAAAGATTTTTGGTTCTAAAAAGTTGAAAAATCATATATAATATTTCTCCCTCTTCACAATTGTGTGCTACTTTTTGTTGGCCTATCATATCAAATCCCAGTAATGCACAATGGATTTTGTAGCTTGCCCTTTGTCAAAAAGTTAAAATGCTGAAAGGATCTGGATACTTTTGTACAGTGCTCAAACGCAAATGTAATATTTAGTAACAGTAATTATTATTTCTACTAGGTCGGTTAAATCCTCGATCTGATATTCCTCATTTTAAGGCTAAATAAAATACAAGTTACCCAACAAAAACAATATGTTTTACTAGGATTACTGGATTCTCAAATTTCCACACAAACAAATTTCACCATCAAATGAGTTTAAGTTATATTCTCAGAGGGAGAAACTTTCTTCGATCTCAAAAGAGCTCTAGGAACTTGTTAAAAAGCAGGACCTGGCTCCTTTTATGGCAGAAATAAATGAACAAGAAAATCTCTGTACAGACTGAGCTATAAAAGCTTGTGCTTTCATGATAAGTAAACGGAGGAAATGTGTTTTTAAAGTCTACATAATCATTCGCAGGACTGCTTCACTTCCTGATTTATGTTCTTATGTATGTGACCACCAGTCAATAAACTTCACAATGCCTTGCTTAGCGTCTCTTTGGCTAAAAGGATTGAAAATTAAAAAAATATTGCTGAAAATTATCTGAATTGCACATATTTTGGCAGTACAAGGAAAAATTCTTACGGCAGTTTGGTTTCAAAATGTGCACATGCACATGCATCTTTTAAAGAGGCTGCTTTCTGTACCGTTAAAACAAAACATACTGTATTACAAGACAGATGTGCTAAAATATAGCAGTGTCAAAATGTAGGCCCCTCTTGGATTAATTTGAAATCCCTTTAACCGGATTAAATCATTTTGGGGGTGGGGGGGGGGGGGGGGGGGGGGGGGGTGTAACTGTGATTTAACCACACTCGCGCACACGTGAAAAAATATGCATGAGTCACCGCACATAAGCTGATGTCAGTATGATATAATTACTCACTCTGACAAAGCAGTGTAGGCAGTGTGATAGCAAGTGTGTGCCATGTTGTAGTTAATGACTAAAATCTGTGAAATGGTGAAAGTTACACTTAGAGGAGAATAAAGATTCAACCATTCTGCTCTACAAATTCAGCTTGTGGTATAAGATGTTATTTTAGACTGAAAACAAAAGCTAAAATTAAATTCTACCTTTTGCCATATGAAGCGGCCATAAGATAAAATATGAGAATGTACAGATGGAAAGATTCAATTACATTTTATTTATATAGCGCCAGTTCACAACACGTCATCTCAAGATACCTTACAGAGTCACATTCAATGAAATCTGTATGATACTGCTGTGCAGTATTACATGCCTATGCTAAAGTTCACAATTCCATTGTATTTATAGTAATGAAAAATACTCCACTCCATTAGATTTTTTTTTAATTTATAACTTTTTCAGTCACAACTTGTAAAGCATTACTATAATACTACTGCTGACAAAACAACATTTTTTACCTTGATTTTTATATAATAATATATCAAAATAATAAAATGTAAAATGTATATAATAATAACAACACATGTTGTCTTTATTAAAAGAAAAAATTAAATAGCAGAACTTTTCCATTCTCTAAAAAGACGGTTTCATGATGGTTTCCTAGGTGTCTGGAGAGATTACATGACAGCTGTTTCTGACTAGCATTGCATTCAGAAATTGAAACTTCATCTTTCTTTTACGCCCACTCCCAACCTGCCAGTAGCACACTCCATTTACTCATTCATTAAAGGGACGGACTGAATTAGTTTTGTACGTCTTATCCATTGCAAACGTAATCTTTGTAGATCACCTGCAACACATCCACCTACCGAATGCGCAAATTTGATTGACATCAGTATCAAACACAACCTGAAATGAAATAAATACAGGAGGGAGTTTTCAAATGATGATTTCATGTATTAATGGAAACAAAAGGTAGGCAAACCTACCTAGCCTTGTTTGAAGGAATAATCCCACTGATTTAATATTGTGAATTAATTGTGAATAACCAATTATTTACTTGAATTCAACAAGTAGTTGTAGCAATTAGATCTAAAGCCAATGTGGCTACTTGTGGTCCTCTGTAACTGTGTCTGCATAGTTACGACCAAGGTAGAGCCCTGGTCTGTCTTGGCCGGAACTATGGAGCAATTTGACCAGAACGTCATGAGTCAGACCGGAAGATAGACACATTCGCTTTGGGGAAATAGTGATTTTCTTTGGGTTAGGGTTAAGTCTACTGCCTGGCTTGTTTATGCTGGTGAAATTTCCAGTACATACTCTTGCGTTAATACCTGATCTCATGAGTCCGGCTGTCCATAGAGGGACCCTCTACGCAGCCAGTATGTCTGGGAAAAAAGAAATCGGATCGGGGTGTGATGGACCGGATGCAAGCGGTGTGTCTTGGGGTTTAGGCCTCGACTGCAACATTTCCATCTTGCCAACTACGATTGGGCCTACGCCATCAAAGGTTCCATTGGTTCATTGAAGAAAAAGCACCCCAGACCAGGATGAAGTCTCTTGCTCTGTGCTGAGCTGAAAACATCTCCAGTGGGATCTACTTTTCATGCCAATAACACTGACAACCATCAGGACCATCCAAATAAAAAAAACAATTTTCGCGTGAGCACGAAAAGCTTTCTTCCACTTATTAACATTCGATGTTTGATGCTCCCTTGGAAAGGGGTCAAAAAGGGCCCCTTTGTTGTGCGGAAGGAGAGATGACCTTTTCTGCTTTTTTCGAGCCTTCTCTTGCATGGCTCCTTATGGGTTTTTGGGCTGAGATCAGCATCAATAAGGGTTTTAATTTTAGTCAAGGATCTACCACTCTCTTCTTGAACACCTGGTTGGATCCTCCAGCTCAGCGCAGGTTAAATAATATTAGATCTACCCCTTGATTTATTTGACCACAACCCTTCAAGATGTTTTCCAAACAACTATATTGCTGTGGTTGTGCATCTCTACAAGCCGTGCATGTTCAGCAACAGAAAGCCTTTTTGCATTTGCCTTCAAGGGATCATGATAATGTGAATCCCTGTCAGAAAATAACATGAAATCCAGGTTTATCAGCAAATTTGAAATTTCGCAACGTCTGATCAGGTGATAAACAGCCTGTTTCAGATTAAAGGAGCATTTTCAATATTTTGTATGCTCATTTATTTCTCACTTATTCTCACTTGTTTCTTCTTTTTTAAGTTCCACACACAACTTGGTCATAATCCCGCCTGAATTACTGTAATGGACTCTATGTTGGAGTGAATCGGTCTTTGCTTTCGCGTCTACAGCTGGTTCAAAACGCTGCTGCGCGTCTTTTAACAGGTAAATTGTAGAGTTAATTTTAAAATTCTTATCTTCGTTTTTAAGCGTTTGAATGAACTTGCCCCGCTGTACCTCACTGAGTTCTTCATTCCTACTCGCCCTCTCGGCCACTCAGGTCAGCTGAACTGCATCTCCTGGAGGTACCGAGGTCTAAGAGGAGGCTCAGAGGGGGCGGGGCCTTTTCCATTGTTGGTCCTCAATTGTGGAATAACCTGCCCCTGCACAAAAGAGAGGCTCCTTCACTGGCCACTTTTAAAACTCGCCTTAAAACTCACTTCTATTCTTTGGCTTCTACCACTAGCAAGACCTTTATTGTTTCATTTAAGCGTTTTCATGCATCATCTTTTTATTTATTATTTTTTTTTAATGGGTGTGTTTTAGCTTGTAGCAATGTACAGCACTTTGTTTCAGCTGTTGGCTGTTTTTAAGCACTTTAATAATAATAAAGATGGTATGGTATAATAGAGCAGTGTGAAATGCGAGTACTCACAATGCATTCTGTGGTTTTAAGATGTTAGGCAAATAACCATTAGCGGAATTGCACAAAAGACAAGTCTGAGACCCTTGCTATGTTAGCCTCTCCAACTATTTGTCATGCCAAAGTGATTAGATCTAATTAGTGCAGTCGAATCTGCGTAACTCAGCTTGAGATCAATAATGTTCTTACTGTGTCATGGCTACAACAGTTCTGTAGCCATTTAAGGACATTTTGTGGCAGGATCTCCGATACCTGGTAAATATTGTTGCAACATTCTTGTCATTGAATAAATTAATTTATTTGGTTGCCTAGCTTAGGCTGAGATCACATCGATCATATTGCTGTATCGGAGGCTCAGAAAGGCGATGCTGGTTTAGCATTTACTTAAAGGTAGAGTGGACGATTTTACTGGAAATGTAGGTAAGAGGTTGTTTTTTAAATAACTTACCTGCTCTTCTGCTCCTCAGGGGCATCGGGTGAAAGAATCGCTAAAATACACTCTGGTATTATTTTGTTCTTCTGAGGCCTCCCTCTTCTTCTTCTTTTCCTCATAACCTCATAAAGACAGTTTGCTTCTTCTGACTCTCAGCCATTTGCAAAGTATAAGGTGAGAGCAGCGGAGCTACAATGGAACCGAAGCTCCGAAGCTCACTGGATGCAAACATTAGAAGTGCGCATGTGCAGCAAAAGGAAACTAGCAAGGGACGTGCACACACATTGGCGTTATGTGAGTACATCACAATGATTGCCATGTGGGAAAGCCAATAGATAAGATGACCCCCTCCCACACCCCCGATGGATTATATCGTCCACTGTACCTTAACTTTGCGTATCTTCATTCGCCATAGAGGAAGAAGGCAGATACACAGGTGGGACCAGACTGCCAGTACAGGAAATTTTTTTTTTTTTTTTACATTTCAGAAACATGCCCATATTTACATTTTTTATTTATTTATTTTTTCTTTATTTATAGTTTCTATTTACATTTCACACTCTATAGTTTGATTCACGGCTGAAGTTGGGACCAGTTATGGCTATCTGCATGGTTCCACATGAATCTCAGTTAAAAGTCAAAATGTTACCTGTTGTCAGCGAATTAAATGAAAGCCATGGTGAGGACATGAATTAGGATGTCCTCACCATTATTGCTGTGATGAAGTATTATCCCCTTTAAAGATTTTTTTTCTGCTTTTGTTTTTGTCACATTTACATGTTTCAGATTATCAAACACATTTTATTATCACACAAAGAGGATCTGAGTTTATACAAAATTAAATTCTTAAATGGCCATGTATTTACCTAAAATCCCATGGTTGATATAATAAAGTTTCATTCTAAGATATGACAAATGGTCAATGGCAGCGATTTCGGCTAGGCGCGCCCTAACCGTGTATTAGGTTCTGGACTCAACTTTCCCACACTGGACCATGTTGGTTTGGTGAACTTTTTCCTCCCATAGTAAATAAAACAACCATTGAAAAACGTCTTTTTGAAAATTTACCCGGGCTGTCTTGGTCTGACATTAACTGTTAGTTTGATAATCTTAAGCATTTAAATGTGTCAAAGAAGCAAGAACAGAAGAAATCTGTGGCGTTGGCAAATCCTTTTTCACAGCACCGGATTTCAAGCTCTCTTTGACACCTTTGCATGTAACCGAGGCCTTTTGATGTTACTGATGCTTTTGACAGCGGCGAGAGCTGATTATTTCAGCCAAGTGGATTTATGCAGCTTTCTATACATTGTTCGAAAGAGAAAGGAGGGGGGGAAAGTGAGCAGAGGAGCGAGGAAAGCTTGTAGAAGATGATTGAGGCAGGGTGTTAAGGGGGAGGGTCTTTGGGGGAGGTGGGGAGATAGTGAAAGCAAGGAGAGGGCAGGGAAGAGAATGTGTGGAGAGGGGGCGGAGGAAAAGGAGGAGAGAGAAAGAGAGAGAGAGAGTATGAGAGACAGGACCCAGAGCTGCTGCTGCTGATGCTGCTGCTGCAGCCGTTTGACAATTCCCCACCCATCCAGAGCACAGAAGAAGGGAAGAGACTACAGCAAGGAGGAAGAAGGGAGCGACTCCTCAGTAAAGATGCTCCTGTGCTAGCCAGCACACACGGTAAATACACACCTCTTTGGTGCTGCTGTTTGTCTCTCCATCATTGTGCCCCGGCGTGTTTGTCTTTGATCTAGCTCTGTTGAGTCCTAAATATAGTGCACAGGGTTAGCATAGCAAGCAGCTGGGGAAAACCTGTGTGTGCAGTTGCTGCAGGAGGAGACAGATGTGCACACAGTGAGGTGGAAGCGAGATGAGGATTTGCACATTTTGTCTTTTCCTTGGGCTAAACGAGGAGAAAGCAACATCCAGCTTTGCTGTTTCTTGACTGAAGCCGAGCCACCTGTTCGGGGATGTGTGGGTGTGTGTGTGTGTGTGTGTTAGAGGGATGAGGGGTGGGGTTGTAGTGTATGAGTCTATTGGTTTTGTGTGTGTGTATGTGTGTGTTTTTTTTTCTCTTTTGGTTAAGTACACAGAAGAATTTCCGCGTCTGCTGAGATGACTTATATATAGTAGCTTACTGCAGCATTTTTGTGGGTGTCAAATGATGAATAATAATCTTTCCATCTGTAAAATCTTGAGACAAAAGCTGACATGATCACTTAGGGATGCAGAGAGAAAGACCAATGTGTGGTGATCAGTCAAACAAATTGACGTGTGTGTCTGTGTGTCTGTGCTTGTGCGTTATAGGCTCTGGTAACTTGAGCTTTTCCTGGTTTCTGACTACTAAAGGGTGGTCAGGTGCTGGTGTTGAACATTAACCCACTCACTGCTGTGGGTTAATGTTCCCACCCATCTATTTGGAGTTTGGTGTGTGGGGGCGCATATGACACTCCAGGTATACTCCGACCTGCATTCCTAGTAGAATGGTGCCATTAATTCAGCTGCAACGTTCACATTTAGCTGAAACAGGTTTAAAGGACTGTTGACTCAGCTGCATGTCATTTTTAGGAATTGTAATATTTGTATTTCTGAATTAGGGATTTATGCAGAGAAGTTATGGTTCTGTTTCGGCAAAGAAACAAGAACATTTATCTTCAGGTCTTGTTACATGTCTGGCTGTTTGTTTTAGAAAATAAATGTAGGAAGTAAAGTTGATGTGTCTGTGAAGAATTTTTCTTGTGGAAAGGCAATGCAGTTCTTGCAAAAGATACAATTGCGCATTTTCTATATGAAAAGTGAATATTTTATGTGTAATTGAATCGGACACTTTGTGGTGCCTTACTCGATGTAGTAGGATGTCCAAAACTTGATTTCTTAATTTTTTTAAGAACAATAATGGAAATTTCCCGGTCTGATGCTTAATTAAAATCTATGCCATGCATATGCTTGAAAACCACAAAGCTTCCAAGTGCAGTGAAATACCACGTTTTTTTCATAGTATTACACAACCTACATTTGTATTGTTATTACATGAAATTGAACTCACTAATTGCTTTTAGGATCCTTTTTTCTTTTCTTGACCGTGGCAGATATTTTGGACCTACAGGGGTAGACTCAATATGCTGTTCCGATACCTAGATTAAGACAGCTAATAATAAAACATCAGCATTTTCTTCCTAATAATATCTCTGACTTGACATAAACAGCCACAGTGCTCAGTGAACTCAGGTCTTCTTTTGGGTAACATCCTGCTGAAGGGCTAGGCTAAAGCTAGGATGTTTATCCTCTGTTTTGATGTGACTTGTTGATAGTTCAGCTCATCAAATATTTCAGCGTGAACAGGGGCACTGCACATCAGCTTTTTGTTTCAATTCAGAAGTTGTTGTGCAATATACATATATGACTGGCTCCAAGTACGGTGTGTGCTGTAATGTTTGTGAATGCTGTTGTGGCAAGACGTTTTAGGAAGGAGACAGATCCTAGTGACAGGAAGTAGGATGTCGATGTATTTAGCGTGACACATGTGTAAGTAGTGTTCTGCACTGAGCATGAATAAAGACATGCAGCTGGAAATACTGACAAACAACAGGTATTTGGAGTTAGGTTTATTATTTTTTATACAATACCTATTATATATATTAAAAAAAAGCCTTTGTTGGGATCTGAAGGCCACTCTTGGGACTGGATAGCGACGTCCCTGCTAACTGCTACAAGAGAGCACAAAAGTATTTTCTTCTGCCTACCACAATTTAAAAACTAATTATGTGTACATGTCTCATGGTGCATGTATGGGAAAGAGTGAAATAAATAAATAAACAAAATTGCTTCATCACTACTGACTAAGCTACTGTCAGAATGAAAGTGCTCACTACAATGCTACAAAATCAGTATATTTTTTTTAACCTTTTTTGGCTGTATGTCATTAAGTGAAAGTAGTCTAAAGCGTGTTACAAATGTATATATTCTTAGGCGGTCTAATCTCTCCCTGAAACATATGTCTGAATATGTGACTGTGTGGGAGGTTAACACACTAAAGGAGAAATACTGTATGGCAAAAGAGATGGAAACGAGGCATGCACAACAGTTCTGCTTATGTCTCATTTCTAAGGACCTCACCTCTGTCTTTCTGTCTTTATATCATTATACGTCTACATTTTTTTTAAGATGAAAAAGTCCTACATAATTTTGTCTCTCTTGCAAATCTCACCGGCCCCCCTTTTATCTTATTCTGTTTCCACTCCTTTATCTCCATACATCATCCTGGTTGGCAATGCCAACTGATTTCCAGTTGGATGCCTGAGGGTGAGAAGAAAAGAGAGAAGCGAGAGAAGATAGGCAAAATGAAACATGTGTTTTCAGTCCCATGACAGAATTGCTCCTCTGCTCGTCGCTTGAAATGAAGAGGGAACCTGGCAGCCAAAAGAGACCAAAACATGCAGGTGCTGCAGTAATGCCCACAGTAACAGCTTCGAGGGGATCTGAAAACACAAGCCAATAATTATAAAGAATAGAGTAGAATAATCCCTCAAGTGTCCATAACTGGAAACGTTTTATACATGATACCAAACATAAAAAAGCAAAATGATAAGAAAGTGAAATACATACACATTAAAAACAATTATTACAACAATTAAAAGTGTAGTTCTCCCAAACATCTAAGTAAAAACCTATTATATAAAATAATCATTAAAAATACAACTGTGTGGAGATAAAAAAGTACCTGTAGAATTTGTGCTTTTTCATATTTTTACAAAAACCCAGCAATTTGGAGATATATTCTGGCAAATAATCCTTCTTTTTTTTTTTTAACACTTTCATGCACGCTTCACTTTTCAAAAGTTAACAAACACACTTTATGCGTGTAACTCATAAGTTTCATGCTGTATGTTGGTACCAGGTTTAAATTTGGACTTCCCTGAACGTGTACATGCATTTGTTTTAGCTAATTGCTGTTTCTAAATTGTGTTGTTTCAACCAATGTGGATCTCCGTTAGCTCCTGTGATAAATTGACAAACTGTCCAGGTTGCATACCGCCTCTCGCCCGATGACAGCTGGCTTATGCAGACCCGAGTGACTCAGAGGGCTTTTGTTTGCGCTGCTTGTTTGCTGGCTTTCATTCACGCAGTTCAAAGGCATCATCAGATATGTTTTGCACGTGATATTTCGTTGCTACTTCTTTAGAATCCTTGCTCCAACCTGAAGGAGAGCAGTTTCTATGGCAACCCCCATCAAACCCCTCCCTTCGCTGCTACTACTGCTGTATTATGTGCGATGTGTGTGTGTGTGTGTGTGTGCCCAGGATGGGAGCACGCGCCTGAGTGTGAGTGAATGCTGTATTGATTGCTAGCATGAACCCCCCCCCTTCCAAAAAAGCATTGTTGCTCGGCTGCTGAAGGGAGCAGAAATCGGAACATTTCCTCCTCATATTTTCAGGCAACCTCCGAAGATGCACAGAAGTTTTGATAAAAGGAGAGACAAAGCACTGCAGCGGGAGAAGGCAAGAAAAAGGTGGGGCAGAGAAGGAAAGGCAGAGGGAGAAGAGGAAGTCAGAATAAAGACAGCATTTTTTAATTACTTACCACTCTGTGTTAGTTTTCCAACTTTTTTTTACTCAGTCCCCTCAGAAATGTTTTCTTTGACCACAATAACCAATTTCATGAGCGAAATTACGTTTGCATATTTTTCCTGATAGGATTTATCATGCATGCGTCTCATGTTTAATTTAAGTTGTTTGAATAAACATCAGAGAAAGCCTTGCTGACCCCAACCTTTGGTTGAAATGGGTTGGGCTGTGTCCATTCTTTTATACCTTTCATACCTTCCCAGAAATAAAATTCTAGCCTAAATGGCATCACAGTCTATGGCTTGAAAAGTTGCATGTTTACTAGAGTTTTATGACTGTTTTTAGGCTTTTACTGTTTTTTTAAAAATCACTTTCTTTGAGTAAAGACACAACACTAAATTTGTTTGACTGAAATTGCTTCACCAAAGTAACATGATCTGAACAATACAGTAATAGATTACATGTTGGAAGAATAGTTTTTAACAGTTTTTCTTTGTTTGCTCTACCAGTACAGATCTTTGCCAACTCCTATTACTCTTTAAGAACAGCATAGTGTCCCTGAAGAGCAGCGCTCACTAAAGCAGGGGTGATAGCACAGAACTGCTGCTGTAAAACTGGTTGAAATGAAAACAAAATGATCATGGTTGAGAACTTAAACATGTCTTAGCATCTTAAATGAGCAAATTAGAGCAGTTAGCATAAAACCAGTAAAGCATTTTTCATTTTTAAATATGTAAAAAAAGGAAATCCTTACCTAAACTCTGACATTTTATAAAGGGTGACAACATTTCTTGATGCATTGATGTTCTACGGCAGACAGAGGTCAAAGCTGGGGATAAAACCGATGAACTTTCCTGTACTCCATTAGGCCTTCCTGTTATCTGCTGAAAATGTTCATCTTTCTCTTTGGGCCAGCCTGCTTGAGCCTCATACAAGTGATAGAAAATATGTTGATTTTAAACGTTTCGCTCCGGCTCATCCAAATTGTTTAATGTCAGACCAGCCAGGTCATCGATCAGGGCCGTAAATCAGAAAATCTTAGAATTTTGGTCATCAGCTGATTTCTCAGGTCATCATTGTTCTAAATTTACAGCAAGTTTTCAGAATTGAAGAGTAATCTCTAAAAAAAAAAAAAGTTAAACTACAGATCTTGGGCCCTTTGCAAGAGTAATGAAACATGTGGTATATTCTTGTTTCAAAAGACAATTTTTCCAACTGATAGAAGTTCAGCCGAAAATAAAAGCTTGATTCCAGTCCTTAGTCATGCATTTGTATATGGATCCAGGAAACTGTAGCTTAAACCTGGTGCCGCTGCTGCTCACACCTGTGAATTGTATCATCTGCAGTTAATCTCCTAAACACAAGATGTAGTTATTAAGGAAATAATGCTGGAAGTTGTCCTCATTCCCCCCCCCCCCCCCCCCCCCAAAAAAAAAACAAGCGTTTAAATGCGGGTTTTCATAGCTGACATCACATTTGCAGCAGTTTTGTAATTACGGCGTTCAGAACAATCCTGTTGCTATTTATGGATATCCCAATATACTGTATTACTGCCCAACTTCAAGTGTGTAGCTTAAAAGCTTTAAATTAGCCTTCAAAAACAATATTATCATATTGTTTTGCTGCACGACGCCAGCATGACACAGGCAGGCAAGGTGAGCCCTGGGGCAAATGAGCATGCTGATAATGGCCTGTTTAATTCCACATCACTAACCTTCTCTCTCTGTGTCTCTCTTAATTGTTTGCTTTAGGTTTTTCTCCCCCCCCCCCCTTCCTCTTTCCTTCCTGATTACGCATTTCTCTCACAGTCAGGACTTTCCATTCCTCAAAATAACCCCCTGAACAGGGTCTCGGACCTAAATACCTCTCCGTCTTGTGCCTCCGTCATTGGCTCCATCTCCTCTCGCTCTTCTCTCTCATTTAATCCCAGGTGTGTTGCCGCTAGAATGACTTGAATGATTAGGACAGAACAACTAAATGAAGAGGGGGGGGGGGGGGGAGGGAAGAGGAGTAGACCATGTCAGGAAGGAAAGGCGACATGACAGGACCTGTGCTCCTGTAACCGTCACTTATTGCTCTGTGCTATGGAGTCCTGCTCAGCAGAGACAAAGGCGTTTCTCTTGTTCAGTGTTTTGTGTTTATGTTTTTTTTTTTTATTCAGAAATTCCCACGGATTCCATGTTGCATCTGTTTGTTAAAACTACAATTTGAGCTTGAAAATATGTCAGCAGATGTTCTACTTTTAAGAGCAATATATGCTGCGCAAGAAGAGAAATTTGCTTCTCTCCCATGGCTGCGTGAACAAAAATGTGATTTTCCCATTCGTGCAGCTCTGAAATAACTTTGTTCTTGTTTTTGTCACCTTGGGTAAAATAACAATTTCCTCTGTTCTCGCAAAGTACTTGAAGGCCTTTAGTTTAAACCCTGCTATTCAATTTGTTTTAAATTTGTATTGCAGACATGTAGGTATTTGAAAACCTATTTATTCCTCTTGAACTTTTCCACACTTTGTCACGTCATAGCCACAAATTTTAATCTACTTTAATTGGTTTTATAGTAGTTGTATGTGAAAGACAAACATATAGTGCAACATGATTGTGAAACGGAGGGGAAAAGATGGATTCCTCCCTATGTCTTTAAGAAATAGTGTGGCACATTTGTATTTAGCCCTCGTGAGTCAGGCGTTTGAGCAACCAACTTCAACCATCTGCAAGCCTTTTTGGGGTATTTCTCTATCAGCCTTGCACATTTAGAGACTAAAATTGTCTCTAAATGCTTAATCGGGTTGCAGGAAGATTATTGGCCTATATCTGTTTACAATGCAAAAGTAAGATTCAATCAACACCATTCTACTGTAGCTCTGGCTGGATATAATGGGACATTTCTAATACCAAATAGAAATGTCGTTTGGGCAGATTCTCCCACCTGAGCAATGGATCTCTGCACCTCCTCCAGAGTAACCACGGCCCTCTTGGCTGCTGATTTCAGTTATGTTCTCTTTGCCCAGGCTGTCAGTTTTAATGAACAAAACTAACCCTGTTTGAAAGCGCCTCAAATTTCTATTCGGCTCCCCTTTCAGGTTTTCATTTGCAAAATGTTTGACAGCCATGTTTGACTTTCCTTCCAGTTCACAGTTAAGCACTAGTTTGTGTTGGTCTGTCACATGAAATCCAAATGAGGTGGGTTGAAGTTTGTAATTGTGACTTAACAATCTGAAAAGCGGAGTACTTTCGCAACACGCTAAAGGTTTTACATTACTGCTGCATATAGACTCAGCATTTTAGGAGTGCACTGGAGAGAGCTTCCCCAGCCAGTGCATGATGGGTAAGAACTACAATATTATAATGAATTCTGAGCTTCTCTTGCAGTGGAAGGAGGCCAACAATAGCATAACATATTCTCCGAGCGCTTTTGTTTGTTCTGCTCAGATCAAATAAGGGGAGAAGCATCTGCTTGAGACTACAAACCAAAAAAAAAAAAAAAGCATTTTCTCATTCCTTATAGACGGGGTGGTTATTAGAACGTTTTAAGAATATGCTTGTATGTAGTCGTAGTAAAAACATCTACTGCATACGGCTCCACTGGTGTGTCTCCAGCCTACTGTACTGCTAACTGTGCAATAAGGTCACATATAAATTATTTAACACGTGTGCAGTGTGTTTTCCTTCAGATTGGGGTCATGCGAGTGTGTACATGTGGAGGCCAGATGTTAATGTCTATGAGAGAACATAAGTGGAAGCATTGCACATTTATTTGAAGTATACGCTCCCCTACTGCCATGTGCCTTTTTTGTGTGTGATACCGAGAGCTTTACGGGAATTTTGGCAGCTTGAGAGTTGGTGTGCTGACTCGTCTGTGCCTGCTGGAGGATGTGTGTTCTGCACACGAAGGCCCATTCAAGCATTATGTGAGCACGAAGGCCCATCCAAGCACATGTAATCCCTTACCAGCTCCCAGGCTCTTCATTAGAATTATTCCGATCTTGCTCAGAACTTATTTTACGCCTTTCTGATATCCTCTGTTTGTCCTCCGGGAAACAATGGGTCCTCCTCGCATCAAATCTGTTGTGGCATCAGTGAGACTTAAAGCTTCGCTGCCCACTTCAGTCGAGGCCAGTTTCACTCTCGCGTTCTTGCTCCCGCAGTCTGCATTTACATCACACATTAAATTCAGTGCAGTGCACAGCCCCGTTTACCCTGGGGAGGATGGTGTTTTTCCCAGGAGAGTTTTAGTTACTCCACACAGTCCAGCTGGATCCCCTCATCTTATCATCTAAGGGTTGAACGGACTCTCTCGTGCATTCTTATCGTTTTATCGTACAAACACCCCTTCTGATCGTTATAAAACTTTTCTTTCAGGTATTTTTGCAGATTGCGTTGAATTACAAATCATTTGTTTATACAGGGCGACTGCGGATAAATGGACAGCATTCAAATGGGAAACAGATATTTGATGACACGGGAGGAACTGCATCCCTGTGCTGTATGCGGTGGCATCCACTTGAATACGCTGGTTACATTTTTCCCTCTTTCCCCTTTCATGCAAAGCGGTGAGTGGACAGGTATTAAAGAGCGGTTCTCTTGTGTGTGGGTCTTGATGGTGTACTCGCATGCCAGCCACTTCATTTAACTCCAGTTTGTTGCAACTGTGCACTCCCTCCTACTGGCAAATGAGTGTGTCCACAAAAAAAAAAAAAAGTATTCGAAAACTGCATGGCTGGGAGACAGCCAAAAATGCTGAGTAAGGCGGCCAGTGTTACTCTGCTAGAGAAATCTGTTGCTCTTCGTTTTAATTTTAGAATTTCTCTATGTACCTCTTTTATCCATTTGATCGATTATTCAACTGTATCCATAAACCTATACATGTGTCTATGTATATAGTGAAACTGCATTAATATTTGCAATGCCCCTATGACTGGGCCCTGGCGAGCTGACCGAATGGCTCTATAGTCGCAGGTTTATGCGGAAACCTGTTTAGGTTTAAACTTGTCCTGTGGGGAAGCCTACGGGGATCGGTAGTAAGGGGGAATGGTATCACTATTCCTCCTCTAAATGTATAATAATAAACAGCAAAATATAACAATGATAAAAATACAACGATTGCTAAAAACAGATAAAACGAGACAGAGCGGTAACCCTCCACTTCCCAATGAACAGGCTCCCTCATGGGGGCCAGAGAGCTTTTCTGGTTAGGAATGTCAAGCCGTGGGTGGGTGAAGTAATATCTAATTGAACATTACAATGATGCTAATGATGTGGCCAGTTGACGTCATTCAGATCCCCCCCATGATTAAAAAAGGAATCCTGCTCGAGGTTAACATCAGTCTTGCACGAAAGCGTATTCGGTTGTATAAATGACACCCCCTACCTATATTGGCACAAATGAATGTGTCAAACTGTAAAGTAATAAAATTAATTTTCCAAGCTGTGTCTGTCATGTTGCACTCGTTTTGAGGTTATTTACCAGCACAAGTCATTAGCTTTCCTTCACAAGTAGTTTTTTTTTTTTTTTTTTTTTTTTTTAAATTAGCTTTAGCAAAGAAAAGGGGTGTGCCATAGTAACCGTAGCCTAGTGCAAATACATTAAAACAGAATTGAGGTTAAGGTGAACGTGCCCCACGCTGAGCAAATGTTAATTTCTCCTGACAGTGGCAGCGCCAACCTCTTCCTGCCAGTTCCTTAGACTTCTCCATCCATAGAAATACTGACCTTTCTCTTGCACAAAGAAATGCCGAGGACATGAGCACACGCTTGCAGACGGAGACTCCATATCGCAGCGGGCTCTTTATTTGAGCACCAGATTTGTTTGTTCACTGAAAAATAAGCACTTGTATTGCTGCACAAAAATAAAACAAAATAAATAAATAAAAAAAAAAACAATCATAATTATTACATATATTGGCAGAAGAAATTACAAAAATAATTTATTGAGCATTTATTTTAGACTGTGACTGGTGAGGTGTTGGGGGTCTGTGTGAGAAGATTTAAACCGATTTTGAAAAAATTACTTTGGCCGACCCAACTTTCTTTGAACATTGGCAGCTTTTTGAAATAATCTCTTTCTAGTACTTCACCATTTTGTGATTTTTTTTTCTTTTTGGTCTTGTTTTTTAAGCAACTTATATCTGAGCTAGGAGTAATCCAGGCCAAAAAAGACTCCCGACTCCAATAAATGAGCCAGTTTTGTGTCTAGTTGAGCCAGACAAGTTAGAATGGAACCGATTTTGAACGAATCTTTGTGGCGGCCCACCAAAAAGACTGACTTTGTCCTAAAAAGCTTGCCAAATGCAATATAGTATTCCAGCACCAACAAGTTGATCCCCAGCTGTAAACTGGACATCCAAAAGATGATCCACTGCATGGTGACACATCTCTCAGTGTCTGTCTGGTATTTGCAGGATTTTTCTTTGTATCAAGGACTTTAGTTCTGGTACAGATTTCTTGTCATTTGTTTTTCAAAACGGTGCTATTTTTGCTTGACATGTCCACTATCTGCTTTTCAAATGACACAGTGCACAGTATTCCAAGCTGACCAGATACATGACTACACAGAAAATTGTGAAAAAAAGCAAAAAGCAATAACTTTGAAAGAGCTGCAGAGTTTAATAGTGTAAAACTGTGTGGCTCTCTGGTAGAGCAGGTTTACCACACACAGATACCATATACAAAGTCCTCCACACAGGTGTCCTGGGTTCAATTCTAGACCCGGGCCATTTACTGCATGTCTTCCCCCTTTTTCTTCGCCATTTCTTCTTGTTAAGCTACTAATGAATGTCCTCCTGTCACACGTCAATCTACCCCTGGGCAAGGCACTTAACCCCAGGTTGCCTACCAATCTGCCAATCTTTGTATGCATGTGTGCATGTTTTATTTGTAAAGAGCATTGGGTGGTTGGTATGACTATAAAAGCGCTTTATAAATTCAGTCCATTTACAAAGTCTTAAAAGATCTATGACACTCTGGGAGTTTAATGATTCTCTTCAATGTCGACATATGTTGAACTAAGGTATTTATACAATTCCAGTTCACTGAAAAAACAACTTAAAACTGAGTGCTAAATTACTTAGGCAATGATGTGAAGCCAGAAAAGTATGTTCTAAAACTTGTGGATTTCACCTTATGGCGTTCTTATTTTAGTTCTTGCCAACTTTACTAAAATTTCTGATCAATCATCGATCAATCAATATTTATAGAGCACTTTGCGCACCCAAAGTGATCAAAGTGCCGTCCAGGTCCATAGAATACAAGAAATAGAAAAAACAACAACAACATGAGGAATAATGTACAGCATCTACAGCAAAATTAATAGCATGATAGCAAATATAATAACAAACAGATACGAAAAATAAAATACTATTGACAAATACTATATGCCTGATACTCCTGCACAAAATAAAACCCTAGAAATAAAAGCCTTAAGTCTTAAGAGTCCCAGAGATTTAAAATTATTCAAGGTATTGGCCATCCATAGATCCTTCCAAATTTTAGGAACCACAACAGAGCAAGCTCGGCTCCGACGAGTCCAGGGAACATCAGAAAGCAGCAGGTAACCTGCTACCATTCTGTTAACTTTACTGTAGATGCTGTTCTTCATTCCTTACGTAGTTTTCTTTATTTCTTTTATTGTATGGCCTGTACAGCACTTTGATAACTTCAGGTGTGCAAAGTGCTGTATAAATAAAGCTTGATTGATTTATTGATTGATTAAACATTTTTAAAAAGTTGTCAAGTACTGAATTAAGAAAGCAATCTTTCGCATCATTGGTACTCAGGCTAGGGTTCAGCTTGAAACATACTTGTGTAAGAGCTCCAATAAGTAGAGAGGTGCCTGACCGTTCAAACTTTTAAAAAACTAAAAGTTAAATCTTAAAAAGAAAAACAATTCTAAAACTCACAGGCAGCCAGTGCAGAGAGGACAATAGGATTAATATGCTCATGTCGCCTTTTACCCGTCAGCAGACGGTCAGTAGTGTTTTGGACCTGCTGCAGATTTGGAAGAAGAGAGTTGCAGTAGTCCAGTCTAAAAGTAATAAAAGAGTGAATCACCCTTTCAAAGGCCCTGAGAGGTAGATAAGATTTGATTTTGGAAATCAAACTCAAACTCTTATTTATACAACCATTCTAAGCTCCCTTCCTCCCTCCATAAGACGAACACATGTAAATGTCCATTCACGCTTCACTGTGGTGATTGTACCCACTGCCATCTGCAGCCACTGTTTACATTGTGCAAATAACCTCCGGGGGTCACATGGCTGTGACGTACATGCGTGTGTGTGTTGACGCCTGGACCGGGACAAACAGGACTTTGCGTCCTAACCCTATTTACCACTCATCATTTACCACTCATGTTTAATGAATGAGGCACCTGTAGAGACACATTAAGTCCACGGGCTGGGGGAATGTCAGCAGATAATGCTACGACGCAACAAGGGGAATATTTTATAAGGATGTGATGCATAATCCATCCATGACATTACGGTGGTAATGTATGGGCAGGGTGTTGCCTATACACTACCACCGCAAATGGAAATAATTGCTCTACACATATCAAATGATCCAATTTTTCTTGCCTGGTGTCATTCTTATTCTGTTAACCATGCGCCGTAGGGACATTATTATAAACGACTGCGCTTAAAAACGCTTCTTTAAACAGTCTGGCAAGGAGACCGGTGTTTGGCTGCGGATCAAGAGTGTTTGAAGTCACACGCCCTTGTGAAAAGACAACCACCTGCTAAGCCCTTCAGAGGACAGTGTCTGAGTAACATATATCATACTGGCGTGTAGACCTGGCTAATGCTGCTCAATAAATCCTCCAAAATGATCCTCCTTTTCACAGCCAATTCCTTAAGTGGGAATGTACAGTTTCAGTTTACTGTCCTCTTAAAGTTGCCATCAACCTTGACAGTATGTCCTATGTCGAAAACAGCTTTTTTTGTTCAGATGTTTGCTGCCTACAATTAACACTAGTTTTCTTTTATTTAGCTCAGACGTCTTCTAAATGTCTCGGTGCAGGTCACTGAATCTCTGTCGTGTCTGGAAATGCAGGAGGAAGACTGTTGTGACCGATTTTTTACCTCTTTTCTTAGAGCTTTGGCCTGCCAAAACCTATATTCACTGATTTTCATTTCTCTTGAAGATCCAATGCTGAAAATACATTTTTTTTCCCCAGACTTCCTACTGTGAATGGTCATTATTTATTTATATTAGAAGCAGAGGTGAAATTACGCTGTCTGTGGGAGAGGATTCACTGCGAAGACAAAATAATTGCACGGCTTGCATTTTAAGCGGACTTGGCATCCCATGTTAAAATAACTTTTAATTCAAGGGCTCCATAATAGTGTAGCTGCTAGCGCTGTAGCCTCACAGAAGATTGTAGGTGCAAATCCCAACCGGGACCTCTGTGTGTGTCGTTTGGATGTTTTCCCTCTGCGTGCATTGATTTTCTCTGAGACTTGCAGCTTCTTCCCACCAATCCAAAAACATTTATGGGAGGTAAAATGGCCACTTTAAATTTCCCTGTGTCAGTGTATGGGTCTCTTGGTGTGTGCCTCCATGCTTCCCTGTGAAGGACTGTCCAGTGTGTAACCTGCCCCTCAGTCATTGACCCCTGGAGATAGATCCCCCTCTACCCTACAATGGATAAGTAAGGGATAATGCCCGACAAGGTGTCCGTTATCAGAAATTAATGGCTGACATGGAGGTGTGACCCGTCTGACGCGAAGCGTAGTCCATTAATTTCTGATAATGGACACTTCGGAGGGAATTATCCCGCTTATAACATGGTCACTTATGAAATAAATAAATATAAAATCAATTATTAATAATTTGATGTTTTTTTCCCCACTGTGTAAAATTGTAAGTTTTTCACAAGAAGCGGCTGAGAGAAAATATTTAATATCTCTCGGTGTGACGCATTGCCAAACTAACCCGCATCACTTGTCTTGTCGTTACCAGCTAACATTTGAGCCACAGTAATAATTAAGAACAATCGGGCATTCTGACCAGAACTTTTTTATAGGTATCCTATAACACTTTTTAACGGACACCCCGCAGCCAATCAGAATTGAGAACTTACCCAGACCATGGTAAGTAGCAATAAACAATGGATTGAGATAGATTTTTTTATTTTACTCTAAAGAACACTAGAATAAATGTATATACATACATACATATATATATACATACATACATACATACATACATACATACATACATACATACATATATATACACATATATATATATATATATATATATATATATGATATATATATATATAATATATATATATATATGATATATATATATATATATATAATATATATATATATATGTATATGTGTGTGTGTGTGTGTGTGTGTGTGTGTGTGTGTGTGTATGTTTTAAGCAGAAAGGTTGAGAATTCCACTGCCACAAAAACGTTGTTACTCCCACTATACCTATGGCTGCTGACGTTTTTGCAGAGCAGGATTTATGTTCACTTATTTTCACCCAATGGAACAGACTACAGACTGTTACAAGAAGAATAAAGGAGTCATAGTGTTTCATTGTAAAGGTACAGGCCGTGCCGGACCACAATATCAGCTATGCTGCACAACGTTTTGAAAGGGCTACCTAATTATTATAAGACTGGCTAACAAGAGCCATTCCTTCACATGTTAAGTAAGACTAAGTCGCAGTCAGCCATTTAATGTTTTAAAACCCTTTTTTACAGCGGCGGTCACTTTTCCTGCCAGAGAAGCAGAGCACATACGGAAAAATTTGCATGCCTACGTGGGTGCTGTTTGTGCATTGCTGCCTGTCAGAGCTGCGTCCAATAAATACCCCTGACTTCACTTTGTGATTTATTAACATATGTATACATTCTTATAAAAAATTTATTTGTAGAACATTGATCATTTGTAGAACAATACCTGTTTACAGGGTAATTAATTTGATTTAAAAAAATTTCATTTAAAATTCAGTACAGACATTCAATTTAAGCATTAATGCAAAGTGGAAAACACATTATTGTACAAAAGTAAAACAATGAGCCACCAAGGTTTGCACCTTTTTTGTAAACCTAGCTGTATATTTATATATATATATATATATATATATATATATATATATATATATATATATATATATCTGTATAAGTAATCTTTGTAAACGTCATGCTTTTATTAATTGGAACTCTAGGTTCATATGTGTTTCAGTCTTTGCTTGTGTCCACGTTGTAGAGAGTTGATGTCTGCGTCTTTCCACCCACGGTTTAACTGGAACAAAATGTTTCCTACATGACATCTAATTAATGACAATCCTCCTGGGGAAACAGGAGCGATCCGCAACCCACAAAAAGCCCATTTAAACTCAGCAGCAGGCATCGCACAAATCTGTGTATGCGGGATTTCATCCTTCATCAATTCTTCATCCTAACAACATAGCCTGTCACGGTTAATAATATTAGTATATTTTAAAAATCGCCTTGGATTTATAAATAAAAGCAAACTTAACATCCCATCCTCATAATCCTCTGATGGACAGAAAGAGAAAATAAAATGAACAGTTCTTTCACATTCCTGCTTGATTCCTCATTAATATTTATTGGACATATTCACAGTCTAAACAAATTAACATTTCCTTAAAAAGACGACATTTTGTTTGACTAAATAATGAAAAATACATCATATTCATGTTTTAAATGCCAAAAGAGTAATGAGAATTACTGCACTTATGCTAAACTATAGCTTAAAATTTTGTTTCTCTTTTGGACTTTGATTTTCTGTTTTGCCTTGTTGGTTGGAAATTACACACATACACATATATTTTATATATATATACACATATATTTTATATATATATATATATATATATAATTATAGTAGTAGTTGACACTTCTGTAGAAGTATTTTAAACCCTAGTATCTATACTTCTACTTGAGTAATAGAGTACTAGAATACGTTTGACACCTCTGGTTATTATCGTAGTTTTTCAGCAGATCCCTGTCTCCAGTCAGCCTTCCTCATCTGTCCATCTCAGCCTCTCTCTTGCAATGTCAGTTGGTTAGACTTACCTGTTTAATGTTAAACTAATGCCTCCTCCTAGTCTATGTAGTCTCATTCACTAATTCCTTCAAATTTTGGACATTTTTATTTTGCCTGCTCCCTGCCTGCATTTAGGTCCTCAACAAACACTTTGCAATGACAACTTTAATATTTACTTAAAATAGATTGCTGTTTGTGCTTGTTGATGTTAAAAGGTGTTAAAAACAATACTGTCACTTTAACGAGCTCCAGTGGAAGACTAGTATTCAAAAGAACGTAAGCTTAAGGGCCAATTTCACAGTTTTGCATTGTTGCTGCAAACCAGGTTCTATGTCACCAGATATGACTCAGGGGTGTGTCTTTCTATGGTGAAAGACATTCTAAAAGCTGAATAAACTGACTTAAGTCAATATGTTGTATTTGTGTTCCATTTCTAGGAGTTAGATTGATATCTGATAAATGTGGGGACAAGTTTATTGAAAAAAGATCAAAATGTACATTACACCTTACCATCCAGCCATTCATCCATGCATGAATGCATCAGGGTCAAGGTCATTGGAATAATGACCTGACCAGAGATTGCTAGAGCCCACCTTTGTTTTTGGGGAAATTTATCAATTTCACAGATGGCAAAGGAGTGCAAACATAAGGACAGAAAATGTCACTCTTAGGGACTCATTGAGCTGCAGCATGGTGGTGAAGGCCATGAAAAATCTCAAAGCAGGGGCAATGGATACTGTGGTATTATGGTAGCGCTTTATTGAGTCCTGAGGTCCCCATGTCGCTTGGTGGGTTGCATAATGGCACCTAATACACGGAGGTCACCAACTTCCTGCGAGGTTTAGTTGCTAAAAAACTCTAAACTTCATGTTGCCATCAGATTATCTAAGGCGTTGTGGAAAGGCCAAACGGCTGCAGCCAAGCGTGACATCACCAAGTGTTAAAGTGTCGGATGCTGCGGTGTAAAGAACACCACCAGTGCAGTTTAGTGTAGACGTTCTGGAAAGATTAATCATGCCTCTCTGCCTGGTAATCCCATGGATATTTTTCAAGAGTTGTGCTCAGCACCTTGGTTCCAATGAAATGTACTCTTAATGCGTCAACATATCGAGATAGTTTGGTTACTTTCATGTTCCCAGCATTGTGTGAACAGTTTGGGGATGTCTGCTTCCCAGTGGCATATGACTGTGCTCTGTGGGGCAAAAAAAGGTTTATAAAGGCATGAATGAACAACTTTGGTGTGGAAGAACTGAACTGGAATAACCTAAACCCAATGGGAGCGCTTTGGGATGAATTGGAGTAGTGACTGCAATTTCATTTGTGAAATAAAACTCACATTTCTGTTATTTAGAACACTTTCTTCTAATTTAGTAAATGTTTCTCACCTTTACTGCATAATCCTTAGTATAAATGTTTATTCCATATCTAAATAGTATATCTGTATTTATATATTGATACATGAAATCAATTTCTACTTCCTATATCTACATATAAATGACATTTTTATCTTAATCTCAAATCTATATGTAAATCTGAAATTTTAAATGTTTAATCTATATCCCAAATCTAAATCTAAGTATATACTTTTTCTAAATCTTAAATCCAAATATCTTAAATCTTTAGTCTAAATCATGTTTGATTATAATGTTCTCTGTAGGTTTTCTTTTCATAGTAGTTACACCTAGTCTAACTATTATATCAGAGAGCGATCATCTGCTATTACCATCTAACATAGAAAGGATTTCTGGATCAATGTGTGCTTTTGTACTTTTTGTGTCTCTGCTCTGTCTTCTCTAACCGCCAGTCGGTCGAGGCAGATGACCGTTCACACTGAGCATTGTTCTGGTTCTGCTGGAGGTTTTTCCTCCCCGTTAAAGGGGAGTTTTCCTCTCCACTGTTGCTTCATGCTTGCTCAGTATGTGATGGACAGCTGTGCTGGAACTGTAATTTCCCTCTGGGATTATTAAAGTATTTCTGATTATGAGGAATTGCTGCAAAGCCATCAATAATGCAGACGACTGTCCTCTGTGGCTCTACGCTCTTTCAGGAGGAGTGAATGCTGCTTGTCAAGACTTGATGCAATCTGCTGGATTTGACCAATTTGTCTGATTTGATTGAATTTGACTTTGTGAAGTACCTTCAGATGACATGTGTTATGAATTGGCGCTGTATAAATACAGTTGAATTCAATTAAATGAATATATATATATATATATATATATATATATATATATATATATATAGAGAGAGAGAGAGAGAGAGAGATAGAGAGAGAGAGAGAGAGAGATAGATAGATAGACATAAATATGTCTGTAACTTTTTATCGAAATCTAAATTCTAAATATATAGCCGCTTATATATTGAAATCTTAAATCTCAGAGTACAAATTTCAGAAGATATGCCTAAACCTCTTCCCGATAAGGTTCCTATATGCTTGGGGTAAATTGAGATGTTGAAGGAGTGTGGTTAATTAGCATATTTCTGAAGATTTAACTCTGAGATTCAAGATTTGAGTACACAAGATACATATATGTTTAGATGTAAGAAAATATATACATTTAGATATGGGTTAAAGATTTAGGATGTACATTTACATATAGATTTAGGATTTAGATATGAACATAACATGTCTATAGATATGGGGTGTAGAAATAGATTGCATGCATTAATAAAGATGTAATGTTTAAATATGGATACAACATTTATATTAAGCAGTTCTCACTGTAATATGAGAAAAAAATGCATTAAACGTGAAAAAACTGCGCTAAGTAACAGAAATAGGATATTGAACATTTTTCCACTAAATCGTTTACATTTCTGCACTCCATACAAGCCTTACCTTGTTTGGTGTCAGCATCGGTGTCTAACCTCCCAAATATGCTTCTGAAAAAAATGGTCAAGATGCTCAAACTCACATGTCGAGAAGAGCTGAAGCTGTTATAGCTGCAAGAGGTGGGCAGACATCATTAAACCCTGTGGATTAAGACTGAGATGGCACTCAAGTTCATATGTGTGTGTGAAGGTAGACTAGCACATAGTACAGACGCACATAACCTCCTGGGAGGTTGTCCACTATGAGCAGATTTAGTGTTTTTTTTATTGGTTATTGGGTATAGCATTCTTATCCTGGTTGTGCTAGAAGTAGATGCCTCAGCCTGGGTGTGTAAGGATATAGATGGAGAGGAAAGATGAAGGAAGACAGAAGTTGTCAGAGGGAATTAAGCTTTAGTGGTGTTGATGCATCTCCCTCTAAGCCTGTTTGCCTTCTCTGAATGCACATATTGATCTTAAATTTCACAACCATGCAAAGATTCCCACATAACAATTTTCACTTGGAGTCCCCGTTGTGCCGCGTTTGCTAAAGAGACACCCTTATTAGCTCCTACTTTATATACTGCAAACAGATTTCTATGTTGATTTGTGCACACTGAAGGTCTGAATTGGCACAGAAATGTGCGTGTCCCTTGGCTTCACAGTCTAACAGTGTGTTTACAAGATGTTACAGAGCGCTAAGTAGAGCTGTGAATGTGTGATTTGCTGGAAGTGAGAGGAAGTACAGAGACAGACATCATTCTCACAGCCCTTAAAAATAGATTTTTAAAGGTCATTTTTTTGTCATTTGTTCCTTTCCCCCCCCCTGTTTGTACTGAAACAACCTCAGCTGAACTTATTTGTGGTCGACAAGAGGGGCTGACTGATAGCATGAGGTTCGCCACACCCAGTGATTCAGAGTTAAAGGCAAAGGTACAATGTCCTCTGTTGTTTCTGCCGCACAAACCAGAGGGGTTTTCTGTAGTTTGCACTCGCTCTGTGTTGTAGAGACAGATACACAATCAGAGCAGAAAGTGGGCTTACTCACCGTACCCCATGTCTTCCTATCTATGCCAATGTTTTGGCTTGATTATGTCTTTCTTCAGCATCCCTGCTGTATCTGCCTGCATACAAAGAGATGAATGAGCCCAACTGACCCTCCCTCCATACTCTCTCCCTTTCTCTTGTCTCGGCCGTTTTATTGAGCTCCTCAAATATACTGATAAATTACATCAAAAACCCCTGAGCTGCTCAGTCTTTTCTTGCGCAGTAGAGAATTGGATTTTCTTTTTGCTGCAGGTAGGTTCAAGAGAGTAATGTAAAGGGCTTCATAAAACTTGTAACACTTTACACACTGCAGCTGTTGGCGACAAATAAAACAGCTCTATGCATCAATTTCCTGCACAAAATTTTCATCAAATCTGACATTTGTGTTTTATCTCCACCCTAATAAAGTTGCACTTCTCTACAATGAAGTTTTTGAAACAAACGGACAAATGGATACTTAAAAAAAAAAGAAACTGAGAAGAATACAAAAATAATAAAAAATTACCTGATTCCAAACAAACGTTTCACGTTTAAAAATGTATGTAAATTGCTTGAAATACTGATGCAATATCATTCTATCATAATAAAATCCATTACGTTAGGAAATGTACTTGTAATGTGTTGGTTAGAAACTATAACCTCTTGTCCTTTTTTTTTTGTTACCGTTTAAGGACCCAAGCATCACCTCCCATACCCACTCTCCAAAGATTTATATTTGGAAAAGAAAGTGTTCTTTTCTTATAGTAGCATAATCTCATCCTAGAAAATGTAGAAAAATTTAACTTTTAATTTGAGCACATTTACCCAGTAAATCCCCACATTAAGAGATTTTACCTATCACGTCCTACATTAATTGGTAAAAATTTCATGGAACTGTCTAGTAAATAATTGTAACCCATGACATCTTTTTCACTTGAGTATTTATATAATGCAACAATATGGCCGCCTTCTCTTAGCCACCGTTTCAAATGGGAGAGAGAAGAAAATATGCCTATCGAGTAAGGCTAAAAGAAATCTGCTCACCTAAATCTGACCCAAAAAACGTTCAGACCAATAATTTAAGAGTAAAAAAAAAAATAATTAAAAAAATGGAACCGTGACAAACAATGAGAAAAGGACCCAAGTTGATCTTGCCACTACGCAAAGTGAATAGGACGGTATGCGAGTCAAAGACATCTCCGAAAATCCTGGCAGAGCTGTAGCATTAGTGACCTCTTGGGATAGCAAAGTATCCGTTGTAACCTTTAGATGCTATCTATGTGCTAACTGGGTGTTTCAGAGGCCTGCCAAGAAAAAGCCTTTTCTGTTCCACTATGGCGATCAAGTGGAGTTTGCTCGATTTTACCTCGACTTTACCTGGAACTGTGCGCCTATGTATGTGTATATTTATATACCTATTTATGTAGCATATACCTTCTCTTGTTGCAATACGTCTGCACAACGCAAACACGGAATAATTACAATACAAGCGTGAATGTTTTAAAAAATGTTAACCCCCATAATTTTACCTCCATAAATAATGCACATGCAAGTATCTGCTACATTGTTCCTTGTCTGCAAATAGTTCTTATTCTTATCTATTCATGTCTTAATCTTATATAACTTGCATCTGTTTTGCTTATTCCATATTATGTGTCTCTACATTTATTTATGTCAACTGTACGGTTGACTATGTGTAGAACCTTATCCCAATATCAAATTCCTCGTACTGGCAAAATACTACTTGGCAATAAAACTCATTCTGATTCCTATTTTTGACATATGAGACCAAAACTTAGCTCTTCAGTAAGAACCTCTTCCAGTGGTGGAGGATCTAAAGTGGTGTGGGCGGGTTTCTCTTCTGGGAACATTGTTAGACTGTGTAGCATCATGAAATAAAGGAAATACCAGAACATTTTACATAAAAATCTTGTAAAATCCACAAGAATACTACAAATGGCTCATCCCTGCGGCTTTCAATGGGTCCATTTTTTCAATACTTATGGTCATATCTGCGGAGAAAGGGTACACAAGACCTCTTCTGTGCCCCCCCTACTTAAATCCCATTAAAAATGGCAGGAGTTACCGAATTCAGACTATAAGGCACACTTAAAATCCTTAATTTTTCTCAAGATTTGATGGCACGCACCTTATGGTCCTAAAATACGGTATGTTGAAGAGACAAGAGCATAAGAACGGAACTAGGAACACAGATGCTTTAAAAGACAGCATAACAAGAATTGGCCAAGGATCCCTCTTTCAAAATACGCTCCAACCTTGTTACACATCATAGGACACGATTTCAGAGGGTTTTAGAAATTCAACAGCAGGGATGCCTGTAAGTGGGAGTCCAATGTCTTTCTCGACATGGCAGGGTTTTTCTCCATGGAATAGATTTGTTCTAATTACAGGTTGAAACTTTCCAAGCTTTGAGTGTGAAATTGTAAAACAGCATAAAATATATGTATTTGAAGATAGTATAAGAACCTGTTCATTTGAAGTAATATTTTCTATTTTAACCAAAACACGTTACAGCATAAAACCTAAGATGCAACCTGTTATTGACTCCTGTTGCTCAAAAGCTGATTAGCGAAAAGGCCCGACTGCTGCTGCTATTAATGGCTCTTTTTAACGCGGAGATGGCTGAGAATAGCCATCAGCAGAATGAAGTGGTATTAGGAGTAAGGATATGGTCAGTCACAGTGAAATCACTCTTGAATGCTCATAGCTGTGAGAGGAGGAGAGCGATGCCCTACTTTGAGTCTGGCATAATTACATAATGCTTGAGTACCTGCAGCACCAGCAGCATGACAACTTCTGACTGTGGATGTGAACTGTGGGGAGAGCAGACAGGTTCTACACACCTCTCAATCCCTTTTTTTACGCCTCGCAACTTAATTTCCTCACGGGAGTTTTTCTACACCTGTTTACGTTCCTTCGCGTTTGACTGACAGGCTGTCAGTCTTTTAGTTCTTTTTTTTAATCTCTAACTTGAAACCTCTTTTTCACATTTGTTTTCCGCTTTTTTTCCGTGCCATCAGAGTTTTCCCCTCCTCTTTTCCGTCCACCCATCTCCCCCGCTCTGTCCTTCTCTCATCCTCCAATTTCATTGTCTTTTTTAGCTTTCCTCTTCAGCTGCCGGTGCCACATACCAAATAGAGGGTGACAGCATACAGCTGTGTGTTTTGTACCCCAGACAGGATCTTAGCGTACACACACACACACACACACTGGGAGAGGGAGAGACGGATCAGCACTAACCTGCGTCTTTTATCTGTTGCTTATATAATCACTTTAAGATGGAGTGGCTCTTTGTGGCTTGAATACATTACACAGTCAGACATGAAATCATTAGAGTAAAAAAAAATGGGTTGTATGAAAACATGACAAGACGTTTAACTCTTCTCTTGGTTCTTGCTTCCCCCCTCCCCTCCTCCCCAGAAAGCAAAGCTCCATGCTGCCTTGCAGGAAAAAGATCGTCTGAACCTCGAGCTCATCAACCAGCAGGTTAAGGAATCCAAGCATGAACAGGTGAAGAAATTCACACATTTAATGTGCAAATTGTCCACTGCAAGTACACACACCCATAGGCAGAAATGATCCATGCTTCCTCAGGAGATGATCGGTTGGAAAATATGTTTCATTTTACATGAGTCATGGGCCGGTACCAGTATCCAGTAGAAGTGCACAATATCAGGGTGATATAACAGGTGATTGCAATCCTGTTGTTTAATATTGTGATGATTATATATCTATTAGTGTAAACCCACAAGGAGTCTATTATTTCATTTTTCATGATCACAATGTCTCCAGTAGTTATGGTGCCAGTCCAACAGATGTGGTATTGGTATGCAGAATTTGCATGGATGGCAATTGAACTATAAAATTACCAAATGTCCATCCCAGGAGTCCTTAAAGGTTCACATTCCAGAACTTCTAAATCTGTTTAATGTCATTTTAATGAGATGCCAGAAAAAGTACCAAAGAGGCCAGGCTTTTCACCTGCCCTTGTAGAGCTCGGAGTAGTAAAATGCTGCTCCGTACGTTTCGCTGAACACTGCCAGTCAGCTGGCTGAAAGTAGATCTTGCTTAAAGGAAAGACCAATACATTTGTTTTGACATATTTCATGGTTTGTAATGTCAATCGGCACCACCCGTCACTGAAATTAAGGTAATGCTGCTTTAAAATAGACTTGGAAAGCTGCGAGCAGCAAGTCTGTTAAGCAGCCGACTGCAGGCTGGCTGTTCAGGCAGATAGCCTGAATGCTATACAAGCTAACACCAGCTTGTTCTATTTGGACTGGATTATAAAAAAGGAAAACAGTAGGACACCAGAAAATGACTGCCAGCATTAAACTGGTATTTATTCTGTTTTTCTCAAGTTTGTGTATCCCATTCAAAATTGTAATGACTAATACATTTTCATAACATTATAATCAATAAAAAATTTTTTGTCAGTTACAAAAAGCAATGCATTTCCACTTTCTCCACATTGACAAGGTAAACCTAGTGTCTGGGTCTTTATCACAAAAGTTATGACACAGACCATTTTCTCTTGTCGACTAATCTTTACTTATCTTCTGAATATTGATTTGCACTGCTGACTGTTTATTCACAATTTTTTACATATACATTTGCAATACCGTACTTTAACTGTAATATGCAATCACCTTTCACTGCACTTTAATTTAAATAGCTTCTGTCCAAACTTTATTTATACATTTTATAGTAATAGCTACCTGTATATCATGCTCACAATTCTGCCTATAGTAATAGCCATCTGTACATATATTCATAGTACATGCAAACTCTGTTATAATAATCATCTGTATATTATGCTATTGTACATATCTGTAAAACTCTACTCATAGTAATATCCACCTGTATATTATATTCGGTACATATCCAGCTGTAAATTATTTATTTTATTTTATTTTATTATTCAATTTAGTTCACAATACTGGTTATTTATATATACATATCTGTACATATCTGTCAAACTCTATAGTAATATCTACCTGTATATTATATTCAGTACATATCCAGCTGTAAATTTAGTTCACAATACTAGTTATCTATATATTATACTCATAGAACAAATCTATCAGTAAAATTCTGTTTATAATAGTATCCATCTCTATATTTATTCAGTAATAACCCATGTCCTGTACTTATGGAACCATTGTTTATCCTGCACTTGCTGCTATTGCACTTATGGTTAGACCTAAACTGCATTTCGTTGCCTTGTACCTGTACCTGTGTAATGACAATAAAGTTGAATCTAATCTAATCTAATCTAATCTAAAAAGCTGTCCGCTTTACACTTTAGCGAAACTGTGCAGCTTCTTGATAGTCCAGATACTATTCTCTATTTTACTTTCTTGTCAACCAAACTGGACTCTTTTAAGACAATTCCTCCATTTCAGACTAAAATCCAAGTAATACTTCTGCATCATCTACTTGTGGCAGGCAGAAAAATTATTCATGTGTTATTTGGGACTTTCAGCGTAATTTACCAAACATGGTCTTGTCACGTATTTGCAAGACCATGAAAGTTAGAAAAGTTACACGCTTTAGCTGCAGATTTTCTGTGCAAATACAGTAATGGCATGAAACTGTTGTCGTTCTACTCCAGGTTAATCATACTCTTGAGAGTCTCCTATCTATTTTAGAGTCTGTAGTGTGTGTGTATTCATATGATATACACAACGCCTTATAAATGGGTTAGTGACAGGGGTAATTCCCACAGATCAATACGGCTGCACCAGTGCGGTCATTATCAGATTACACACTTCTTCATTTAATACTGCTTTGGGCACTTCGGATGGTTTGTTATGAATCATTATTACTACATCTCCTGTCTTAATCATCTCTGTTTGCGTAGACCTTAATCTTTAGCCCCTGCGCACAATCTTGAAATTGACACACATCTTTAAATTGAGACAATGACCGGCTGGAATTGTAAGCAATTAGCTGCTGCTTTCACTAAAACGGGATTTCACAAGGTGGGTTGGGGCATCTTGACATGCGTCCAGGAAGCCCTGCTCAGACCTCTTGCTCCATAAATGAGGCCATCTGTGCACAGACAAGAAGGGGGCTAAAAGCATGGTCGGTCCTGCCAGAAATGCAGCACGAGCGAGGGGTTGGTGACTTGTAACGACTACTGTGACAAAGGCAAGGGTAGGAGCTTGTTTGGATGATACGTTATTATTGAAAAAGACATAAGAGAAAGAAAGATACTTGAGGGATTGAGACAGTGTTGTTGCATAAGTTGAGAAAGTTAAAATAGTTAACTTGATAGGAGTTAGCTAATATGTCTGTTTTTCTGGCGGTTTAAAAATAAATGTGGTAGGATTTCAGTCAGCAAC